>NW_025776244.1:0-197500 GCF_021130785.1 Homalodisca vitripennis | reverse complement strand
GCAACCTTTTAATTGTGAATCACGTAACCAATTTAAAAACCTTAGGCAGCATTTGAGCAACACTTTGAAAACGCAAAGCGGCAGTATTACAGGAATAAACTGAATGAATCAAAAAGAGATGCAAAATTGTTTTGGGAAATAGTATATGAATTGGCCGGGAGGGTTAAAATTAGAGACGCGTTTCCAATAAAATATTTTCTTCCTGGAACGACTACAAATAACAAAGAAATATTAAAACAAGTTAGTAATGATTTCAATACTTTTTTTATCTGTTGGTAAAAAGTTAGCAGACGATATCATTGTAAGTGGGAACCCAGTGGTGAGAGACTCTGATTTTAGATTGAATACGGACTTCACAGTACACACTGTGACTGAACAAGAGGTTGCACGGCAAATCACTGGACTGAGAGGAGTATCCGCACCTGGATGGGATGGGGTTTCGGCGGACCTGATAAAGTCTAATATGCATATTATTTTGCAGCATTTAACACACATAATTAATTTAAGCATATCAACTGGCGTATGTCCCCATAAATACAAATTGGCAAAAATTTACCCCCTTTATAAATCAAATTGTTTTACCGACAAAAGCAACTACCGCCCTATTTCATTGTTAAGCGTGTTTTCCAAAGTTTTAGAACGTACACTGAAGAATCAGCTAGTCTCATATTTACAAAACAACAATATATTGAGTGTCTACCAATATGGATTTAGATCAGACAAGAATATTATTGATGTATCGTTTGACGTAAATAATGAATTGAACGACAATATCTCGAAAAATAATATGTGTTTACTCATATTTTTAGATTTAAAAAAAGCGTTTGACTCAGTTGATCGCACAATCTTGCTACAAAAAAATGGAAATGATAGGAATCCGCGGTACTGGTCTAGAGTGGTTCACTAGCTACTTGAATGACAGGAAGCAGGTTGTGTCTATATGTGGAGAAAATAGCGATCCACAAAATGTTGACTACGGGGTAATACAAGGCAGCACATTAGGCCCAATTTAGTTTCTAATATATATCAACAATATTGCAAAAATTCAGTTACAAGGCAAACTTTTTCTGTTCGCAGATGACAGTTTAATATTTATTTCAGGAAGAAGTATGTTGGCTAGAAGCACAGGCCAAGGCATTGAGCGATTTGATGAATATAAAACTGTGGTTGGATCACAATATTCTGTCATTAAACATTTTTAAAACTAAATTTATGCCAATCTCTTTAAGCATTAACTCAGAATGCCCATTCAATGAATTGAAAATTCATAGTTGTGGAACTTACACAAATTCAATATGTGATTGTAAGAGTATAGAGAGTGTAGTGTCCTATAAGTATTTAGGTGTGGTTTTCGATCATCGTTTAAAGTAGACGGAACATGTAGCTTATTTGCAAAACAAAGTCAGAAAATACATTTATGCATTCAGAAGATTACGTGACATTTTAAGTTACAAAGAAATTAAAACTGCGTATTTTGCTTACGTACAGTCTCTATTATCATTTGGAAACATTGCACGGGGAGGAGCTCGAAAATCGATCATTGAACCTCTTTTTGTTATTCAGAAAAGTATTTTAAATGCCGGGTTTAGGAAAAGTAAGAGATATCCAACTTACAATCTTTTTCATGAAACATCAATTATATCCTTGCGCCGGTTGTATATAAAAAGTATATTAACAAACATATATAAACATTTTTCTTCAATTTTCTCTTTGAAGTCACATTCTTATAATACCAGGCACTCTAATAGAGTGGGGATCTCTGTCATACCAATAATTAAGTCATATTCAAATACTAACTCATTTTATATATCTCAGACATTATTTAGAAATATATGTAACAAATTTTGTAATTTTTCTTTATTCGAAACCTTGTCTATTGAAATATTCAAACATAAAGTTAAAAGTTTCCTACTGAATATTGGACTTGAGGAGGCCGAGACCTTGTTACTGTCCGAGTGTGGGCGGTCATGACCATTTCTTGTACCAAGTGTTTGCTCATGATTACGGTTTACCTAGGACTAACTGCTACAGTAGACATTACTGAATACTACATTATCTCCCCCTTCATTCCCATCTTCGGCTGTAAATTTGAAAAATAACCTGTTGACAGGTACTGGAATACACTGATGGCGATGAACATTGTATTTAATAGAGACTGCAGTAGCTTTGGGTAGAGATATATAAAGAATAAAGAATAAAGAATGATTTATTTTCTCATTTTCTTACAGGCTACATACATACATCAATACATAACGGTAAATTAATATAATGGAGTTATAATTTCCTAAATCTTGCCAGGTCTGACTGCACCATTACAAAAGACGGGAAATAAAAAATTACTTCTTCAAAATACCTATAAACTAAATTTATAGTTAAAATATAACCTACATCTAAATGCGCTTAGGCCTGTACTTTACAATAAATGAGAAAATATAGGGCATCCAAGGCTAAGCCTGTTTGGAGGTTCCTTATTATATTTTAACACATAAAAAACATCAGCAAACAACTTAATTTAACAATTTAGATCTCTCTTGAGGATATAAATTAATATATTATTTAATCAAAACATAATATAATAATAGTTGTAATCAACCTGCTTATTTGAGTTAGATTAGATTTTTCAAATTATTTGAAAATATATATATATATATATATATATATATATATATATATATATATAATATATATATATATATATATATATATATATATATACAGAGTGAGTCAGAAATATGGTTAAAATATTTTAAGACGTGATTTTAGAGCTAAAAATAAGAAAAAAGTTTTATATAAAGGTAGGTCCGGAAACGCTTCATTACTGAGTAATGGCTGGCGAAAGATTTTGCTTTGTTTTCAGTTCACCTGGTGAAATTAAATGATTCCGAAAGGTTTTGTTCTTACTTTTTAACTCAAATAAGATGGAAATATAAGGAAAATCACCTGAAAAATCAAATAAAACCACTGTAGAGGTTGTAGTGTGAACAGTTTTTGAGAAAAAGTATGAAATTTGCCAAAAATCTAATAACAAAAACACCATTTTAAATGTTTGATGTCGAATAACATTGTTAAATGACCAATAAACAAATTGTTTTTCCTAATACAGATTGTAGAGAATTTAATTCTGAAAAAAACCATAATAAAAAAAGTTAAATAAATGTGTAAAAAAGTTATGAAATTGACTCCTCACGTATTACACTACACAGCAATCTTTTGCTGTTTTACTATAGTAAGGAATGAGTATCTGATTAATAACAGCTGGTTATAATTATTAATTTGAACAACAACTGCTTAAACATGTTTATAATAAATAATCTGCTGGGCATTTATTATTAGATGATATATGTCACCTCATTTTTGAACAAAACAACAAACTGTAAAGATACTATGTGCTTGTGTTAAGTATTTTAACCAGTTATTTCCATCTATTTTATTAGTGATTCTGTGTTCTGTGTTTCATTTATTAAGAATGGAAGGTAGTATGCATGTGTATTCAAACTCTGAATTAGCATACATGCATTGTATGGTTTGGGACGCTGCAATAGTACTTCAGCAAGACGTCTGTCTAGCAAGAGAACATTCTTAACCGCAGGTGCCCAAGCACAGATTTTTGCCACCATTCATCAACGCCTATCTGAAACAGGTTCTTTGAAGTCTTCGGAACATAGTATTGCAGGCATCGCCCGATTGTGTAGGACTGTTGAATTAGAAGAGTTGGTTCTTAATGAAATTTCTGATTATCCTGAAAAGAGCACTAGAGAATTGTCACTACAGTTAAATGTCAGCCAATCTAGTATTCGGAGAATACTACACGAGTACTTGTTACACCCATACCACTTCCAGCATGTCCAAGCAACATCATGTTCCAGCAAATCTTTTGCCACAAGACTACGCTCCCCATGTTTTTTTTGTTGATGGCTTCTGTTAAAATGTGCTGATCCAAACTTTTAAAATACAATTTTGTTTACCAATGACGCTCATTTTACTAGAACAGCTATCATTAACTTTCATAACAACCACATTTGGGGAGATAGAAATCCTCATGCTATCAAACCTAATCGCCCACAAAATCAGTTTTCAGTAAATGTTTGGGCTGGAATCTTAGCAGATAATTCTGTCGTATTTGTGCTTCTTGCCAGGCTTAATGGCGTGGTGTACTTAAACTTTTTAAGAGACGAGCTACCTAACCTGCTTGATGATGTACCTCTGCATTTGCATCAAAACATGTGGTGTATGCATGACGGGGCACCTGCGCACTAATGTCTGGCTGTTCGTGGACACTTAAATGAGAGTTTTACAAATCAATCGATAGGCCGAGGTGGACCAGTTTCATGGCCAGCAAGATCACCTGACTTAAATCCTTTGTACTTTTTTACCTTTGGGGACATTTAAAAACATTAGTTTACTATTCCCCAATAGATACCATTGAAGAAATCCGATTAAACATTTGTAATGGAATAGAAGTCTTTAAGCAGACACCTGTAGTTTTTGAACGGGTCCAAAACTTGATGAGAAGAAGCTTGAACGCGTGCATTTTGAACAATAGAGGTCATTTAGAGCATCATTTTTAATCTTCCGGTGAGACTTAAAGCGATTGTAGATGTTTATTGTATTTAAAAATAACATTGTGAACTAAAAATTTTTATTTTTCACCAGCTGTTACCAATCAGATACTCATTCCTTATTATAAAACAGCAAAAGTTTGCTGTGTAGTGTGATACGTGAGGAGTCAATTTCATAACTTTTTTACACATTTAGTTAACTTTGTTTATTATGGTTGTTTTCAGAATTACATTTTCTACAATCTGTATTAAGAAAAACAATTTGTTTATTGGTCATTTAACAATGTTATTCGTCATCACACATTTAAAACGGTATTTTTGTTATTAGATTGTTGGCAAATTTCATACTTTTTCTCAAAAACTGTTAACACTACAACCTCTAGAGTGGTTTTATTTGATTTTTCAGGTGATTTTCCTTATATATCCATCTTATTTGAGTTAAAAAGTAAGAACAAAACCTTTCAGAATCATTTAATTTCACCAGATGAACTGAAAACAAAGCAAAATCTTTCGCCATCCATTACTCAGTAATGAAGCGTTTCCGGACCTACCTTTATATAACATTTTTTTCTTATTTTTAGCTCTACAATCACGTCTTAAAATATTTTACCATATTTCTGACTCACCCTGTATATATATATGGGCCGTGAGGTAAAAAACCAGTTACTATGTCTGAATATATAAAACTGAATTTATATCCTCTAGTTCAAACAACCACCTTCCCAATTGTTTTAAAAATACTAATTTGTTATTTGAGTTTTTTATATTGTTGGGTAATTTATTAAAAATCCACGGTGACATAAAAATGAATGATTTAGTAAAAAAAGTATTGTTTGGTTTTGGAACTCTTATATTTCCTGAATTTCTTTAGTTTTAAGCTGTATTCATTTGCTTCTAAGTTGGTAGTATTTATCAAATCATAGTATTGTTTTAATACTTTATACATAAATAACATCTTGATAGGGAAAATCTTAAGCTGATTAAATAATGGTCGTGAGTGTTCAAATATATCAGTGTACATTCCTGGGATATAAGTTTGTATATACATACTAGTAATAATACTATTAATAATACGACTCTAGCCTACGCACAGGCTGCTTGCCTATGTAGGCTAGTTTCCAAACGCTATGTATAATACTTTTAGTGATTTATTGTACATATGTTAATTATCAATTTATATATTATAACTAATTGTAATAGTATTATAATTATAACGGAAATAAACTTTCTTTCATTTCATTTAATTCCATTTATTACCTTCTCATCCCTAGGATCCCCTGGTTTAAGTAAGCTGTCAAAAATATTCAGATACCAAACCTTAATATCAAATTTGTTTAGATTTGCAAGCGCTTTTAATACCAATGAAAAGATTTTCAGCTAATAAAAAAGGTGAAATATACCAAACAGTAATGCTTATTGAAATTATAGATTTCTATGGAAACCAAAAGTATAAGCCTTAAAGTGTTTAAATTTTGTTTGATGGTTCACATTTCTTTTTCAAAAGAAGTTCAACTCGTAGCAAGCCGGAGAACCACCACCAGGAACAGGATGCGATGGCGAGAAGCAGGACCAGGACTAGGACCTACATGGATAAGTTTGTTTTATTATTAATAAATAATACTTTCCGCTTTTTCTATATCTTGCTACCCAAAGAAATATACATCCTGGTGGTTGATGCTGTGATTAATAGTCACGACATTAATCACAGCACCAACCACTCGATTAAAATGTAATCAGGATTTTAATATTTGTTAAATGTTAAATTTGGACTCCATTCTTGTTTTGTAAAAATATTATATTTTAAAATTATATTTATTTGTCTAATTAGATAGATGCTGATAAACTTGTGTGTCTACCTGGAAGTGATATGATATTTATGTGAATATTTACATGAATGATTGCTGATTTTACCGTAAAACATTCAGCTTTAAACCTTTTATTCCCTAATCCATAAATTATAATGTTTAATATTTTGACCAATTTTACTTTGACACCTTTAAGGACCTTCTTATAACATTGGTCTAGAAATGTCAAAGTCAGTTATTTATGCGATTATACCTAATTAATCAATTTTACAAAACTCAATGCTACTGTTACACGTTTTAAAAACGCCTGGCCTATAAACTGAAAAAATAAATAAAATGGAATCTCGTGTTGGTGTTTCTAACATTATAATAGAACGTCACTTGCGTTGAAATACAAATGAAAAACTTTATTAAATAATAAGCTAATATATTCCTAACAGAAGTATTGATATAAATTAACTTATATCCAATGAAACAACAAGAAAAATGTTCGGGAAATTTCAGTGTGTTGAATCATCAGTGATATATTCAAAAGTCACTCTAATCGCAGTACCTCAAAGAACCACCCAATAAGGAACACGATGTGAGGCTCAGAGAGAGGATCAGGACCAGGAAATACAGTGAGTTATTTTTATTGTCCATAGATCATAGTTTCTGCTCTCACTATCTCATGACCTTAAAAGTACGCGTTTACATCCTTGTTTTATCTACAATTTATCTCAGCATAAATCACTAGACCAGTGCATACATTATAGGGTAAAAATAAATAATAAAATAAACAAATATATTACAAAAATAGTCACGTGATCGAAATTAAATTGATATTTATGTTTGTTGATCTTTTAATTACTTGAATTTCCCGCATATTAATGATTACTATAATTCCCATCGGTATGTTCTCATTTAAGTTTTCACTTTGGGCTGTTTTTAATTTTCCACGTACCTAAAGCGAGCATATACAATCAACTTAATATTTTCCAAGATATTGAACAGCCTTAAGAATTTTGAATCTGATGTACACAGTTGATAGAACATAGGTGAGTTAGAATATTTTATAACTTCTTTGTATGCACATTAGCTTAATTTTTAAACCAATGCTCGTTCATCGGCATTGACAGTGGGTTGGTGTCATGATTTTGTAACTTTGTAGGATTGTGTTGATAGAGTGTCTTTTGATGGTGGTAAATGTAGGGACAGGAAGGGAGAGATAAAGGTAAAGGGGAGTAAGGTTGGAGAGAGAGAGAGAGAGAGAGAGAGAGAGAGAGAGAGAGAGAGAGATTATGTTGGTTATGTGTGGCGTGAGTGTAAAAGTGTGTGAGAGGTTCCAAGCCTCGTAATAAACCGATACAATGTTTTTATTTTAGATAAATTAAGTTTATATTCTTGTTATCATTGATTAATCATCCATTATCATTTCTGCGGTTATTATCTGGTTGTAATCTTATTGTCAAACACTTGCTTTGTTGTAGCTATGATGTATTTGTTTCTTCTTATATTACAAGTGTACATAAGTTGTATTTCATGTTGTCATTACGTTGCTTTTCTATACAAAAATTTTACATTACTTATTGTGTTGGTGAGCACATATTAATGCTGCTGATCGCGTCTCGATCTCCACACACAGGCTATGCCCATGTGGAGATCATTTCCTGTTTTAGCATCTATGTTGAGATCTTTTTATGTATGGGAAATAAATAAATATTCATTCATTCATTTATCGAATTTTTTAAGACAACCATTTCCTTAGCTATATCTCGCAGCTAATTTCCCGGTATTCGGTAGTAGCATAAATACTAAGAGTGAGGAAAGTAGTGTATAATAACTGACAAATTCTAAAAAGGGTCAGCTAAATTATGTTTAGGTGCTTAAATGTAATAGTTAATTGTAAGCAGTTTATGAAACAAAAATAGTTAAACCCATTGTGTTTGGTACTTTCCCAGAAGGATTTTAACATAGAAATGCTAAACTCCAACAAAAACATTCTGCTTAAATGTATTAAATATAATATATACACGGCGTCCGTTTCATGTAAATGATCTTCACATTTTAACGGCCACAGTGATGCAATGTTAGGTTACTAATTGTATTATCCGTAAGTATCTTTGGAATTTTATTTTTACATTTTAATTTTGGAAATAATCTAGTCAAATCAATTTCTAATCAGTGGTTTTATTATATATCGATATCCATTTCTTGACTTACATTTACCAGTTTTTTAATTGCATCTGATGACCTAAATATTCAACTTCTTGTATCTTTATATACTTATAGTCTATGTACCACATTAAATATAAACTGTCAAGCTTTTAAAATTCAACAGCAGTAGGAATTTTTTACATCGTTTAAAAGTTAATTTAATTCCGATTAAATATGTAATCTTCCCCCTAAAGGCAATACCCACGGTTATATTCAAAAAGTACCCATTCTAAAATATCATTATGAAAATATGATGTAATCTTCCCCCTAAAGGTAATACCCACGGGGATATTTAGAAAGTACCCATTCTAAAATATCGTTATGAAAATACGTCATAATAATTGACTTAAGACATATATATTTCTCTATAGAATGTATGTGTATGAGTGATTAGATAAGTTGAAATTTATCTCTTATTATTAAGATCCGTGACATAAAAAGGCAACAAATTATAAAAGAATAAGATACATATATGAAATATATTAAACCTTTTCCACAAAAACATTATTAAATATCAATAGAAACAAAAAAGGTCAGATATTTTAATATTCTTGAACATGAAATATTATTGCAAGTATGTGTCAGCATTTCCAAAGTCTTCCAACTTGCAGAAGTCAAATAATCACAAAATGTAGTACAATGTGATGGCCAGTAGCTGGACGAGGACAGGACCTACTAGAATGAGGTGCTTCTATTATTTATTAAGCACAATTTTTCTTCATAATGTCTCTTGATACTCATAACAGCTTAGATTTAATTTTTAGTCATTATTAAATACAACACAAAACACGTAAACAGTATATATAAAAATAAGGCCTAATTCCAAAGCAAACAGGATTCTTATATTTGTTATTTCGTTGCATTTCCATTTATTTTGTAAGGATTGTCACTTTTCACAAAATCTCTTTTCCTTATTAAATATATACTAAACTTGTGTTTTGAGTTGTTTTAATCCTCTCTGTGCCCAAAGCGTGCAGGGAGAATCGGGTTCAATCATATGGAAAATTATAAACAGTTACAGCAGTTTAGGATCGGTTTAACATAGTTGATGAAGAATAATTAATTTCTTATGATAAGGTTTTTCTAACCTACCTCTTCCAGCAACTTTCTGGATTTTTTGGTCAGGCTAAATATTTAATTTATCTGAAATTAGCGTATTTTACTGGACTAACATTATTAATAACCAATTAATTCATGTTCGATGTTTAAAACTAATTAATTTAAATACGGTTTCAAAAATGTTTGCAGAAAAATACAGTCTATAATTCCTAACTTATTCAGTTAGTTAAGTCAACATACATCAGATCACGCATCCATAGTATAAGAGATAAGATATAGAAAATTTAAATGATACATAATCCACATGTCACATTACAATGTTTGTAATTGGATAATCAGATAACAAGCGATCTGTTTAGTGTTATTAGTAGTCGTGACGTCATCAATATAAGGGAAAGGTGAAATGTAAGCAGCAGTTCAAACAAAATATTATTTATATTTATATATCCATAAAAAAAAACATGGCATTTATAATTTAATGTTTTAAATCAATTATAAAGTGTCGTGTCGCTGCATTTTTCAAATTTCGTTGGGTTCACAGTTTCTCATGGAAGTAGCATCAGGAACACGATGTGGTGGCCAGAACCAGAACCAGGACTTACAAGACATGAGTTACTTTAATTCAATATAAATCTTATTTTGTACTCACTATTTCTCGTACACAAAGCAGTTTACATCCTAGTTTTTAGCAAATTGTTTACAGCAAAAAACACCACAAGATTTCATATGTAGCGCTAACAGAAGTACAAATTAAATATAATTAATACACTGCATTGTTACGTTTTGTGTAAAAGCTACTAATTTGTGTTTGGTGTTATTTATAATCCTCTTAGTACCCAAAGAGTACAGGGAGTATCAATTTACATTATTTTATACCAGTCGGACACTAACATATATTGGAAGTTTTCACGTAGTCTTACCAAATATATATATATATATATATATATATATATATATATATATATAACTGTTAATGGGAAAGATTTTCCTACTCGTGTTTTCCAGCAATATTTCTAGCATTTCTACAGTCGAGCGAAGCGCACACAGCGAACTGACACAGAGTCGTCAGCCGCCTCAGCCCGGCACAGGTAGTAGGCACAGCCCGCCAGCACTCGCACGTACGCACAGGCACCCCATTGTTCAGGTTATTTACGAGACCTGCGGCTATCCTTACCTTTCCGGAAGACCTTTTGGTGCTGCTGGCATGCGCAAATGTTCGCATCGAGATGCTAATAGAGCAGCACTCTTCCTCGTCTAGATGTGGGTTTTATAGTCCATAGACTGAGTCACTGTCGAATGGCTGATGTATTGTATGAGTCGAATCGCATGAGATTTTTAGGTTTGATTAAGACTGCCCTGTGCAGACTTTGCTCATTCATCCAAGCGCCCACTTTCCAGCCAGTATAAATAAGGGAATAACTCTAGATTGACTGCGATATTTCAATCAGAGTCAGCGTAGGAATTGACAATCGGGTTTGTCTCTCGGCCAACACAATCAGACCAAATTTACCAATCCCTGGCTTGTTAGAAGTTCAATTCAAATTTATGGTCCTTAAATTCTCTGACTACAGGGCTGTTAATTTAATGATCCTCTGTAAACCTTATAAAGTATCAAGACTACACAGGTCACCTACACTCATTCAGGATTGACAAGGAATAAACAAATAGATGGTGCGATTGGCCTCAAATTCAAATGAAGCGTGTCACATTAAAGAATTAATTATAATTCATCCAACATTTCATTCACTTATGAATTGAAATGATAATCTTGAAAACTACGGTAATCTTGAGCTTTGGGCCTATGAACAATTGTTTTCGATGTATCACTCCAAATTTGTTATTCATAATTTTAGCTATAACTCAATTTTATTTATAAAGTTAGAAAAAGTAATTTCCTGATTTTAGATGTCTTTATTTTTGCACGAAAATACAAGTGATTACAGTGATCAAACATCGGGCGAAAGACACAGTTAAACTAAGTGTATGCTTTAAAAATGCTTGGAAATGGCCGAGGAGAGTATAAGTGGACATCGACTTGGATTTTGGAACCAAGTGACCAGCACCCTCGGTAGAACTTGCAAATGGGACGAGCAGTGTGGATGTACTTCGACAAATTTATGTACCAAGTGACCAGCGCCCTCGGTAGAACTTGGAAATGGGACGAGCAGTGTGGATGTACTTCGACAAATTTTTGTACCAAGTGACCAGCGCCCTCGGTAGAAGTTGGAAATGGGACGAGCACAGTGTGGATGTCCTTCGACAAATTTTGGTACCAAGTGACCAGCGCCCTCAGTAGAACTTGCAAATGGGACGGGGAGTGTGGATGTACTTCGACAAATTTTGGTACCAAGTGACCAGCGTCCTCGGTAGAACTTGCAAATGGGACGAGCACAGTGTGGATGTCCTTCGACGAATTTATGTACCAAGTGACCAGCGCCCTCGGTAGAACTTGCAAATGGGACGAGCACAGTGTGGATGTCCTTCGACGAATTTTGGTACCAAGTGACCAGCGCCCTCAGTAGAACTTGCAAATGGGACGAGGAGTGTGGATGTACTTCGACAAATTTTGGTACCAAGTGACCAGCGTCCTCGGTAGAACTTGCAAATGGGACGAGCACAGTGTGGATGTCCTTCGACAAATTTATGTACCAAGTGACCAGCGCCCTCGGTAGAACTTGGAAATGGGACAAGCAGTGTGGATGTACTTCGACAAATTTTTGTACCAAGTGACCAGCGCCCTCGGTAGAACTTGCAAATGGGACAAGCACGTGTGGATGTCCTTCGACGAATTTATGTACCAAGTGACCAGCTTCCTCGGTAGAACTTGGAAATGGGACGAGCACAGTGTGGATGTCCTTCGACGAATTTATGTACCAAGTGACCAGCGCCCTCGGTAGAACTTGCAAATGGGACGAGCACAGTGTGGATGTCCTTCGACGAATTTTGGTACCAAGTGACCAGCGCCCTCGGTAGAACTTGCAAAAGGGACGAGCACAGTGTGGATGTCCTTCGACAAATTTAGGTACCAAGTGACCAGCGCCCTCGGTAGAACTTGCAAATGGGACGAGCACAGTGTGGATGTCCTTCGACGAATTTTGGTACCAAGTGACCAGCGCCCTCGGTAGAACTTGGAAATGGGACGAGCAGTGTGGATGTACTTCGACAAATGTTGGTACCAAGTGACCAGCGTCCTCGGTAGAACTTAGTGTAAACGGCCATTAATCTACGTGACATACCTCTGTGTCTTCCAGTCCACGAGTGTTGTGTTGATTTTCATGATCTCTGTATTGTGGTAATTTAGTCACTCTCTTAGTGTTCTTCAGCAGGTGTTGGTAAAGTTCTTACTAGTATTTTCTTAGTCACAGTTCACCAATTTTTGTACATCGGAGTTGTTTTTGGAAAGGTATATTTAAATAAATTTTATGACATTTATAAGACGTGTTTAATTTTCTATAACTTATGATACTTTATTTATTTATTTCCATGGTTACACTGCTGTCTGTTTGGAAATTGTGGCCATATTGTTCATTAATGATTGTTGGTAGTTATAAAGCACTAAATACTTTTTAATCAATACGCGCTAGTGGCATACAGACGACATTTCAGCACATGTTAAATACAAAAACACCAATGTGTTTCTTAAGTTAGAAAATAAGTAAATTAAATGTGTCTAGCCAAAGAGAGAAAATATCAAACCATGTTGTTAATTAATATTTCTGAGAAATTTTCAGAAAGCCGGTTAAAATAGTAGATATAAATTCACTAACGATTCGATTTTGTGCAGCTCTGTTTTGTTTCCTATAGTGCAATTAATTAGGAATCTTAAAAATCTTCAAATTGTTTTAAACCGAAATACTTTAAATCCCGTAACATATGGTTTGGTGTCCTTTGCAGGCTAGGCAGTCAAACTATGTATTAAAAAAGACACATCGAGTGTAATTTAAATTTATGTTCCTTTCCATTTGCATTACATAAAAGTGAACAGTTGAATATACAATTTAGCCTACGTGCAATCCGGTTGTATGCCAAAAACTTGTTCAGGTTATCAAATACTGACGATAAAAAACTTTTTAGGCGAATGTCAAGTGACTTGTGGAATTTCTACCAATTTGGTAACCTGATAAAATGAACACCTGCCTGTGAGAGCAAGTGTTCATACACCTATACCTCCTATTCCGCACAGGAAGTTCTCTGCCTCCAGACGTATACCAATGTATATCTCGACTACTATTAGGAAGTTCAGACATTTGATGCAAAGTTGATCCCAAAATGTAAAGGCCTGGTAAAGTCCAGCAACTGTACTATTTGGCTAACGACTTTAAATCATAAAAGCCAGAGGCTAAAAATAAGCAAACGTGATTCCATGCCAAACCTCGATCGAGGTGTATTCCAACGAATTTTGAATTATTAACTTCTTCCAGTATGGAGTCTGCTAACATGCCATACTACTACGGTCTCTTCGACCCGAGAGGATTACTCATTAAAGCCTTAGTTACAATTGACCGTCGGCACAGACGTTCATCAATTTTTTCAATTTATGGACAATTAGAAAAAAACAATACAGTAAATGAATATTTGAATTATTATCAAATTTCTTTCTGGTTTCTAACAAAAAAATGATATTATTCAGCATTTAGCAGATATTAAAAAAAATATCCGTAAAATATACTGCGCAAAGACAAAAACCATGGAATCATTCTGGGAGTTTCTTATTATCAGTTGGAGGGTTAAAGGGCCGGTAAACGGACTGTAGGTCCACGTCATAACACTGCCGGAAGCATTTCATACCTACTTCTTAAGGGGTGGACAGTAGGTCCACGGTACCGGCCTGGGACTCACTGTCCGACTCACGGGTTTCTTTTGACGAGGGGTTGATAAGGGATCGTCGTACTCACACTGCAGCACTTGAATGGATGTTTCGAAATCTAAACTCTATATCTGCTAAATAATTTTCAGTACACTACATAAGACAGCTGCAAAAAGAATGATACGAAATTATATACATAAAATAAAGTCAGGTTAGTACGCAATTTCTAACTTAAGAATGTCTAACCATTATAGTGTCTACTGGTATAATAATAATAATAATAATAACCTTTATTGCGTCAAACAATTATTACATTGCATGCATGCGTCAAGTACATTCATAATAATATACAGTTCCATTGCAGTTATTGCTATTTAATTGTATAACAGAACTGGGGGTTTATTTTTATTCGTGTTTTCAATAGTTTTCAATAATTTTAATCCCAGCAACTCAACATGAACTCTTCAACGGAGTAAAACGCCTTTGACACCAGGAGGTGTTTTAATCGAGATTTGAATAGTTTAGAATCAATGAGATGTTTTATTCCCTCAGGCAGCTTGTTTATCAGTTTCACACCAACTTGGGACGGCAAGTGTTCAAATGCACTCGTTCTATGTTGAACAATCCGAAAGTTGTCCCTGCCTCTTGTCTCGTATTGGTGGACGTCACTGCCTTGGATCAACTCGCATTTAAGTCGACAGTATAGAACGACGTCGAGAATATAGAGACAGGGTAAAGTTAACAATCCAAGCTCTCTGAAGGCATCTTTGCACGACTCTCTGAAATTCAATTTGTAAATAATTCTGATAGCTTTCTTTTGAGCTCTAAATACTCTTTCGAATTTGTATTTACAACAGCTGCCCCACAATCTTAAGCCGTAAGACAAATATGGATGTATCAGGCCAAAGTAGGCAGTTTTTAATACATCAATAGAACAGAATTTTGCAAGGTTACGCAAAACATAAATGCCAGAAGCAACCTTGGAGCAGATGCTGTCAATGTGAAAGTCCCATGTCAGTCCTCGATCAAGGTACATTCCAAGGAACTTAACGGATTCGGCCTCTTCCAAGAGAACATCGTCCATCATTACTGCGGGACGATACTCCTGTTCTTGTCGATGCCGAAGGCAAAAATTTATTGAGTTTGATTTTGAGCTGTTTGTTTTCAGATTGAGTCTTGAGAAATGTTCGATGCATGAATTTAAATCGATAAATGATTTAACTTCAAGATCAGTTTTATATTTCGATTTAATCCAGAGAGTCGTGTCATCAGCATATTGAATCACCTTTCCATTCTGGATTGATGTATTCAACTGGTTGACATAAATAAGGAAGAGAACTGGCCCTAATATTGATCCCTGAGGGACACCATAGGGCATTTTGATCCTATTAGACAGAGCATTCGCAATCCGTACGCATTGTTCTCTATCTTTAAGATACGACGAGAGCCAATCGTACGGCAAACCCCTAATACCACTAGTCCATAACTGGTGCAGCAGTGTCGCATGATGCACACAGTCAAAGGCTTTGGAGAGGTCGAGAAATATGCTCATAACACGTTCTCTTTTCTCCAGGCCATCGACAACATTATGAATAAGTTCAGTTACGGCATCGATGGTCGATTTGTCTTTCCTAAACCCGAACTGTTCGGGACAGAGAATTTCGAAGCGGTCATGGAATTTTTTCAAGCTGATTGAGGAAACCTTTCTCAAAAACTTTGCTAAGAACTGGGAGGATAGAAATTGGACGATAGTTGCTAGAGGAGCAAGGATCATCTTTTTTGTAAACTGGAATCACAGTGGATATCTTCAGTACGGACGGAAAGACACCCTGTGCAAACGAGAGATTGATTAATTTTGTGAGTGGTGTCAAAATATGCTTAAAGCACTTTTTGATTAACCACACAGACATTCCATTAATGTCACAAGATCTCTTAGGTTTGAGATCCTGCATGATACGGGCCACCTCCACCTCACTCACAGGACGAAGGAACATGGACGAGGCCGATCTAGTCAATAACCCTCCGCAGGGTATATTCTGATTCAAAGAACTGTCTGTTCCAGCAACAGTTGAAAAGAAATCATTAAACGCAATTGCCACTTTTAATGGACAGTATTATACAAACGATGGTCCAATATAAGGAATAACTAATACAAACTTACTGTAGATGTTTATGATTCATTAGGACAATGCCAAATTAATCAGATAGTAATATAATGCTATATGGAATTCGTTAAGATATATTCCCTATTAGTAATCCACTTCATATGTGATAGCTTGAGTAAACTATTGTTAATATTTGCTGCTTTAGCAGTACGCTGTGCGAATGTAGTGGAAGCATCACTGACCAGAGTAAAGAATAAGTACAGGTAGAAAAACTAATGCACAGCCAGATCAGTTTTGAAAAGTAGGACAGTTAGTCCACAGGTGTCGGCGTGGACTAACTGTCCTACCCTGCAGAAAAGTGACGTCAGCCACCCTCGTCAAACTAGGCGTGGACCTACAGTCCTACAATCTAAAGGGCCACACCAAGTGATGGGTTTGTTGATGTTGTTAACCAGAATTTGATGGTACCTATGAGAAATTTTAGATCTATAGTGTTTTTTCTGTATCATTTGATTTAAACTACAATCCAAGCCATCATCAAGTAATCGATGACCCGATCTATGTGAAATGGTGTATTACAAAGTCAATAAGTATTAAACCCTACTGGAAAATACGTAACGTTTATTTCATTTCTAGACAAATAAAACGTTTCGTTAGAAAGTTATCAACATTATGTTTCGGTAACATTGTTATGACTTTATTTTAAACTTCTCTTTTGAACTGTTTTAAACTACAAGTAACTTTGGTTTAAACTGTTCCAAGAGGGCAAACAAAGACATAAAGTTCGGTTTAATAAAGAAGGATTGATCGGTTTCTTATTTGAGAAGCAAGTTTCAGTTGAAGCCAAGTTGGTCGTTGCTGAGGTGGAGTTTCTACAAAGAATATCAGCAACTGATGAGACGAACTCAGAGTTTCTGCTGAAGAACCTTGTGCTGAAGTAGTTTGTGACAACTTGTCATTAATCAACTGTTTTATCAAGCTCTTCAAACGTTCTGTCCATGATAAAAAGCCTTAAGTAACAACTTCGTTGTTATGTTTGTAAATTAGTTCATTAACAAAACATCTTACTACCAGTATGATCTCAATCTTGTCTCTTTACTCATTTGTGGTAGGCAAAAATGAATCAAACTAAAAATTATGCATTTAAATTTTACGCAATATTATTTATATACATTAGTAAATATATAGGTTCAATCACAAAAAAATTACTTGCTACACCGGGACTAGAACCCGAGTCACCCTTTAAGATATATAACCAACACAATGTGAAAATTAATTCATTTAATTATAATACAAATTTAATTGTTATCTGATAATACAGTACATAAACAATTTACGCATAAATATTTACAGTAATTTTTGTGTTAAATTATTTAGATGTATAGGTACCCCATTTTCCTCTACTTTATACCCAGTTTTTATAAAGATAAAAAAATTTGTAAACTTTGTTACAAATTTGTTAGTATTGTATGACTAGCTCGTTAACCGTTTTTCTACGGCACTTGTAACTTTTGCGATCGTTAACATGACCGAGCTGTTTCCAAAACGATATGATATTGTTTGTGATTGAAAGACAGAGAGATGTTCTTGTTTAGAGGATACCAAATATATTGTCGTGTTTGATTTGTAACTAGCCAAACATTTAAGATTGTGTTTTGAGATTTTAAATCATAATTATCAAATCGATTTCAATTGTTCGACATGTACAAATAATACAATTACAGTAACATTAGTTTATATTAGGGAAATAAAAAACTGAAAATGTTTTAAATTTAATTGTTTACACAGCATTTGATAGTAACCATTCGTAAAAATCACCACGAAGTAGGTTAAATTCATTTTAAAAATCGTTCACAAATATTTTAACCACTAACAGCTTGTATTAAAAACATAACATTTTAATGATTAATTTCTCTTTACTGTATGACTATTGACACAAAACACATTGGTATATCCTAATAACATATGTATTACAGCATCAAATTGTATAAACAACGTATACAGTATAATCGTCAATATGCGAGGAAGCGCCTTCTATTTGTTGGTCGGCTACATTTAGTTAAGAAGTATTAATATTGCCTACTTGACGCCGCACTTTTCAACGATTCATATATTGTGAGCTGCACCGTTTTCCTCTAGAAATATTTCTAGAACATTTCATCCTCACAAATTGCATTTTATATTTTTAAGAATAATATAAAATGCATTAAAATTAAATTGGAATAAGAGAACCCTATTAAATTTTTTAACGGTTGCTTTAGTAATGAAAACATTAATTTAACAATAATAATACACAAAAGTAGGAAATGGCATTTTATTGAATTAAGAATACAAGAATGGCATCTAGAATACAAAATAATCTATACAGCCACTTTGCGTGAAGCTCTATTACTATGTATCATAGAAGTTACACAAAATATTAAACATTGATAGAGCTGATAGTCGCATGATCTGAGATTTTGGAATTTGGATGTGAGCGTTAAAAAAACCTGTGCGTGACAATAGCACTTTTGTCAGTACCATCGACCTTGTATGTATAGATTCTCCTCCTTATTCTAGTATATTAAAAGGTGAACCCTCACAGGCTAGAAGCCCATGAGGATTGGCTTATTAATCCTTAAGAGGGGATCTGCTTCTTCTTATTTATAAAAATGTGTTAATGCATGGCATACGTTTTAACAATATAAAGAATCATAGCTGAACATTGAGGCTACCAGATGTTAAAAGCTCAGTCTATTGTACTTCGTTATGCACTGTGCTGCATCTCTTGGGAGTCTAAGTGTTAAAGGTGGCTTTTATCCTCACATGTAAAACTGTAATCGTTTAAATGTCTTTTGATAATAGAATAAAGGATTATACAATTCTGGAATAACTTTTGTGTTTAGCAATCCACTTAACGTTACAGTGGTTATGTCCAGTTAATACACACATTTATAATCGACTACATACTTCTGTAAAAATCATATTATACCATTTAATAATTTATCCTAACATCAACAACAGGGACTATACAAAAGATAGAGTTGTTTTGATAACTATAATAATGTATTAAAAACGAAAAAATCAAACCTGACGCTATTTTAATGTCATTGTACGAATTTTGCTTCTTCCATCATTGTCAAACGTAAATTATTACCTGTCTCATTTGGTTACATCTCAAAGCGAGCATCAAAGGTTAATAATGACAAAGCGGTAGACCGAAAGGACAACTCATGTTTCTACGTATGCTCTGTACACTTCGTAATGGAACCTGTGATGGTTCTTGATTACAACAGTGCTTCTCTCATGTGGCTTAAATTGCGTGCGAACCGGAAATAATGGTAAACGTATTTATTTATTTTCTTAGTTTTTAACATATAAATAAAATAAAAACCTAGAAGATTAAGACATTGTATCACAACACGAACAAATTTATTACAAATCATGTTATAAATTATGATTTAGGATTATGATTTTTTTACATTTGTGACAAAGCGTTTACTACTTTCTATAACAACGAAGTATTTGAGTTGGTTTTAAAATTGTTCCGGCAAAACGCCCAGGCGCGTTGTCTGGTGGTTCTTTCAAAATGTCAACACGTACCGTAAAATTTTCTTATTTGTAATTGTTGTATCAGAGCAGTCCCTTTTAAAATTCATATTCAGTACAGTTTATAGTTATATTGCTCTGTAACCAGAAATAATTTTTAGCACTATCTATTTTTATGACGTTCAGTATGTAACAAAGAATTGCTATAAAAACCAACTAACGAGAAAAATCACGATATACAAGATTTATATAAGTTTTAAATTCTGATTTATCACAAGCATTCTCCAAAAATATAACCAATAACATATAGTTAACAATAAAAAAATGATAAATAAAAATCACTGAAAATTTACATTTTATTAATATTGTTATTAAATTAAAATTTATAACAAATGTGTTTACTTGGTTTATTCAGATATTAGCTTGTTCCAGAAGAATGCTCTTTTGATGTAGAACAGAGCTTGTTTAACCACAAAAACTCATTACATCTTGAAATAGACATTAACTTATTAGTAACAGTAAAATGTAAATATTAAAATGTGACAATCGACTTAGATAAGGCAAGACTATTATTTTATAACTTTATTTTGCCATTTCTGATCTGAATAGGGGTTTTTTTTAAATCTATGATATAATTTAATAACATTACACGCTATTGCTCGTACTTTTCTTATAAACTATTAAGAACAATTTTTAATTAAATTGAACTATTAAACAAAATTTAGGTATATAGTTTAGTATTAGTTATCTACCATTCACTAATTTCAAAGCATTGCCAAAATTTACCCTCCTTAAATCGTACAAAAACGGTTTAATTGAAATCATATAGAACATATTTCTGCTAATCATTTTTTTTTTTCAATTTTAATCAAATATGTATGCACAGATCCCAAGTGTAACTGGTACGTCAATACAAGAGAATTAAATTGGAAACAGATTATTTCTAGATGCATCAATTAACACAGCCCAAAACACTACTTCTTTCTATACTAAAAAAACAAACAAATTAAATGTTATCATTATAAAAATGTACCTGAATCAATAACAACGCAAAGTAAAAAATAACACACAATTAAACCTAATCTCCAATCATATGAATTGATCCATTTTTTAAGAGCAGAAAATAAGATTTATAAATGTAAAAGTAACTCATACAGTTACTGTACGTTGTTGTCCTCCCACTGGACATCACATCGTGTTCTGGAGATAGTTCTAGAGTGACTTCAGCGAGATTAACGACTTTTAAGCGTAAAAATTAACATACAAAAACAGCAATATACGTAGAACCTTTTATCAGTTTCCATTGATGTAACTAGTTTTAATATTTATTGCTGTATACGCTGTCCCTGTTTTCTTTATTTTCCTTTTTACTTTTCTTGTATAGTTCTCCTTTATTACCAACATTCAAACTGATTCCTGCTGTATGATTATACACACTTACATTGTATAGCGATATATTCTACAAGTTTTCGATTTGATGTACCTAACACAAGTAGTCTACAGTACAGTCTACTTTTAAATTTCCTAATAATATTTTTATAAATCACATATGAGTAGTAAGAATATTATACACGCTTGACTCAGAATATTTAAAGTTTATTCATTGCTATCATATCGTGTACATTATTTTTTCTTAGTGATATAACTGAATAACAGGTTTAATAAGGAGGTATGTTGTTAAGCATTACCTCGTAAAGTGCAGTTAATATTAAGTTTACATCAGTCAGGTTTCCATACATGTATTGAAAAGGTTACATTGTTATTGTAAATTTAAAATTGATGAAAATAGTCAATACTGTTATTCACTATGTAGTACATTGTCATACACATTTTGTCACTTTTCATACAAGGAAAATTGATTAGTAGAGAAAAAGAAATGGTAGGTTATAGGCATTATATAAACCAGTAAATATTACTTGCGTAAAATTTGCAATTGCTGAGGGTCATAAAAAGTACGAAAATTCACGAACTTCACAACATACCCAAATATTTTCTTATAATTGTGTGATTAGAATAAAAAATTTGTTGGATGAAACGTAAGATATTTCATATTCATTTGAAGAATATTTATCTCCGCACTTTGGAATTGTCTAAATTTTTATCATTTTTCTATACTTTAAATATATGAAAATTCTGTTTAAGTATAGTTGAAATATCAATTTTGATTTAAATTGCATGTTCATAAAGGTTCCCTTTTATATAAAAATAAACTTACCTGTTGCAGTCCTTGAATAAAGCCCCCCTAGGATTTTACCGAGGCAATTTCATCGATCAACCCACAGACGTCAGCCCAGCTGTAACATCGCTAACCTGTGAACCGTACCTCATTTGAGAGACCTATAACGAGCTATATGTTGGTAAGTATAATTTTCTTTTACTAAACATTTTTTTATTATTTGTAATTTTTATTAGCATATGCAACAAATCCTTTACAAACTCTCCAGTGGTTTGAATATATCTTACATTATATTTTTTATAAGATTAATACTAGAGTTTGTATATATTATATATATTTAATATGGTATTTTTTTTAGATTTTTTGTCGTTATATTTTAAATATTAAATCAATAGCTCCTTTAAAAAAAGTAACAGAAAACATTAAAATGTAACAATGCCGTTTTATGATTCTATTAATATTTACTGGTGTTTTGAACAATTTTTGCTATCGTGTCTAAATAAAAACTAACGAGAATAAATATTAAAATATTTCACCGATTTTGAAAGTGTTAGGACGTCCAGGTATGACATTTTAATATAGTATAATTAAAAATAATACTTGCGGTGGAAAAATTTCTTCATGATATTAAAGATTTTATAAATAAATAAAAATGACAATCACTCAAGTCTTCATAGTCAAAATATTTCATATACTTATATTTAACAGTTACTTATATTATATTATTTTTGGTATTTGCTAATATTTTCAAGAATTTTGGTTTGAATTATGAAATAATTATTTAAAGCTTTTAATGAAGTAATCTGCTACCACTCAGCGTGAAATAATACAAAATTGTATATTACTCCTGCACTCAGTAAGGTTACCTTGAAGAATCGTATAGAATTTATATTTTAAATAAAGAAATATTTCATCTTAAAAATTATGGTGATTAATATTATTTAATTGATATTGTTAGAAAATTATTCAAAAAGCAATTAATTGCTCCACTAGCTATTGTATGAGTGGTATTAACGAAAGTTTGTTTAAGAAATACTACATTCTATATAGTTTAATAGTTTTTATGCTTGTTTAGTAATAGGTTACCTCCCATCCAAAATTTCCATAGGCTAATTTTTTTATAAAGTTTAAGTTGCAGGATTAGTAGTTGGGCTAACAATGGGTTTCTTCTGTAGTATCGTTAACAAATGCGTAGTGTGATAACATTTACAAAGTAATTAGTAGTTATCATTAAAAATAACAAACCATTTTATTAATTTATTAGTGTGTTTAATTTTATTTATACTCAATGTAATAGTTTGTTCATTAAAATACAACTGGTGAATATTAATTGTACATTAAAATTTTAGTTATTTAATTCTGCAAATGAATCGGTTTTTGTTAAAAGGGCGTAAATCACATTTTTTTTCAAAATGAATTTTATGAAAGAATATTGGTTCTAATAGGTAGACACATCAAACTGAGTTAAAAGGGGGCGTTCTAAATCCAATAGTATATGGGAATATAAGCATAAAAACTTTTCAAACTTTTTAGAAGGGCGTATGTCCATCTGGTGACTTTTTTAAATGGGCGTAACTCCAAAATAATGAATACAACAGATTGTCAGCTGTGGAGATACGCCTATTTAAAAAAAAAAACCTCTCCAACCACCTGTGTTTCTTCTTTGTATTATTTTCCATCAGTTTCATATCTAACCTCAATGTTACTGAACGTGTTGTGAAAAGAAACTGTTTAGTACTTGATTTTCATTGTTTTATAGTAGCATCTACAATCTACAATATGAGTAATCACCCAAGCCCTCGTAAAAGGAAAGTATCTAATCCTGACTCATATATACGGACCAAAAATAAAAATGCTCGGCTGAAAGGGCAAGAATATGTAAGTCCCTAGTGGGAAAAACAGTTGCATCAAAACAGCCAGAATTTGATTGCAGGTTAGTACTTATGATTATTTTCTGTATATTTTACAAAATAAGCCAAGCATAACTTTTTGTTATGAAATAGGCCTATATAGGTATGTTTTGTCTCTAGGTCCATTTTAGTGATTTTTAACGTAAAATAAGATTTATGCAGGCCTACAATAACCAAAATTAATATATTAAATTACTATTTATTAATATTTTGATTGAGCAACAACAATCCAATTTTTATAGACGCTGCAATATAATAAGCGGCCACTAGTTATGCTGGTATTCGACCGGCTCGTAATATTACTAATGGTTTTGTTTGTATCTTTGCATTAAACTAATATTGTTTAGTTTAATGATGTTTGTTTTGTTTGCAGATGTGCTAACCAATGCCTGAAAAAAATTGGGGAAGATGGGTGTACACAAATTTTTTTCAAAGTTTTATAACCTATCATCAAAAAATGAACAAGATTTGTTTCTTCAAGGTCAAGTTGATACCATAGAAGTTCAACGGCGACGTCCATCTACAGATACTCCTCAAAGGGCACAGAAAACTGCTTCTTTCAAGTACCATGTTGTAAACGTTAGTAAAAGAACTGAGGTATTGTTTTCAAAGGCTTTTTATCTCTGTATAATATTAGTGAAAAACGAGTCAGAAGAATCCGAAACTTAAAACTAGTAGGTGAAGTACCATTAGACAAAAGAGGGAAAGGAATAACCAATACTCTTCCTACAGAAGTTAAAGAACTGGTTGGAAATCACATAAAGTCATTTCCCTTAAAAGAGTCCACATTATTGTGGAAAAAAATTATATTATTAGTGCTAATTTGTCATTGAAACAAATGTGTGCGCGAATGTTTTGCCAACAGAATCCAAACAATAAAGTCAGCTACTTCTTTTATTGGACATGTTATCGTGAGAATTTTAATTATCGATTTTGGTTAGACCACAAGTAGACACTTGTGCAGTATGCGAGGCACTTAACGTAAAAATCAAATCACCTCACCTTAATGACACTGCTAAAAAGGTTGCCATGGCAGAGCAGGTAGTTCATCTTAGGAAAAGTAAGAAATTTTATCATAAACTTGATGCCGAAAAAAATAGCACAGATGACCACGTCTTAGCGCTTACGTTTGACTATATGAAGACAATCAGTCTTCCTAAAATACCTGTACAGGAGCTTTTATTATATGAGGCAGTTGTCTCTTAATCTATTTTGCATTCATGACTTAAAAAAAAAATACAAGCTCTATTTACCTTTATCATGAAGGAAATGGAAGAAAAGGTCAAAATGAGGTTTGTACCTTTTTAAGAGAATATTTTAAATCAGTTCCCTGAGCATATTACTGAGCTGCATTTGTACTGTGACAACTGTGCAGGTCAAAACAAGAACCAACCATGTATCAAGATATTGTTTGTAACCTTACAGACTGTAAAGTGTTTAAAAAAGTTGAACAGTTTTTCCCCAGTTCCTGGTCATAGTTTTTTTACCTTGTGACCGGGATTTTGGAATAATATCTAAAGCCCTCAGAAGACATGACCGGTTATTTACCCCTGAGGAAGTGAAAGAGGTCATTGAGAAGAGTTCTTCAATTCCAGGTAAATTCTCAGTAAAATTTAATTACTGCAGATAAATTCTTGATTTTAAAAAAAACTGGATGAAGCACTATTACAAAAAAAACATGCATTTCAAATGAAAACCAGAGGCAAACAGGTTGCTAAGAAAGATAAAGTTACCTTTCAAATAAGTACGTTTATACCCACTTTGAATATGACTCTACAAAAAAAGTCAATATTAAAGCATTTACCATGATAAATGGCATTATATGTCACAACTTTTTTATGAGCAAAACAAAACTGGTTTTTCCTCCAACTGAACCTGCTTATCCTCAGAATAAAGTCCCCATAAAAACAGGCAAAAATCGAGGACATATTGAAACTAAAGGAATTACATCCCTGATGTCTACTCTGCTTTCTACAATGAAGTCTTCCAGTGGCTCACAACCCACCAACAATCAAGGTCCAGACAGTGACTACGAGATTGAAACTGACAATGAAATCGAAGAACACTAGAGAAATAAAACACTGAAATAAAAATAGTACTCTAGTTTTTTGTGTGACTGTGTTAATATTTATTATTTTAACTTCAAACTTTTTATGCACATTCATCTATGTTCCCTAAAACTTCAGAAATTCCAAAAATTGTAATATGTTGATTATAGTACATACCAAGCTTCTTTTTTCAAACTGACTTATCATTTTTTCCCTAGGATTTACGCCCTTTTAAAAAAAACCTTGCCAAAAACTGAAACATTTTGCTTAATTTATAGCACTAAATCAAATCATAGCTTAGCAAAATTTTTGTCAGAGTTTGTTATAAGTTCCATGTTAAATTTTGTACAATATAAAAAATTTTTATTTAAAAAAATACAAAAGTTATAATGTTTTTTATGATTCCTGAAAAGTTTGTATTTGTGGAGTTACGCCCTTTTAACAAAAATCGATTCAAATAGAGTCTGGAAAAAAGGTGAGAAAAATTATTACAGTAAGGAGTCAATGTATTAGATTCCAGAGACATTTTCTATCAGTTTCTTTGTAAAAAGGATATATTTACCCATTGTTCATTCCTTATAAGTTCTCTTGGAATTTAAAACATGCTGAGGATTTTTTCATTATTATATAACAAATAATTAGAGCATTTTTTATGGTTAAAGGGAGATTTTGTAAAACAAATAGTCAAATAGGTAATTTTATTCAAGTCTATCGCTTCAAGGTCTTACAACTAACAACACTAATGGAAGTACAGGTATGTAAATGTTTAGAACTAGTAAACACTTAGTAAACACTGCTCGGGTGAATGTTTAGTAACAAAATAAAGTCCAAAAAGTTTCTCGAAGACGTACGTTAGAACATTCTTCTCATAAAAGATTAAGTATTTTTCATTAACTATTCAAACGTTCCAAAATTGCTATGACGCTTGGAATTTGGTAGATGATTGAACCCAATACTCCCTGAACGCGTTGGGTACAGAGAGGATTAAAACAGCCCAAAACACAAGTTTAGTAGCTTTTCAATAAAGAAAAGCAGTGAAAACCTTTGAAAAATAAAAGGAAATTCAAAGAAATAACACATTTAAATTTCTATTTGCTTTTGAATCAGGCAATCGCTTTATATAAACTGTTCATGTGTTTTGTGTTGTATTTAATACTAAAATTTAAATGGCTTTGGGTATCAAGAGTCATTATTAGGAGTAATTGTGATTACTCCAAAATAGAATAACTCATCCTTGTAATTCCTAGTCCTTCCAGCTACTGACCATCACATTGTGCTACATGTGGTGATTATCTGACGGGTTGCCACTTAAACGACTATTAAAATGCTGACACATACTCGTAATAGTATTTAATGTTCAAAAACATTAAAATATCAGACCTTTGTTGTTTCTATGGATATGAAATATTTTTTGAGTGGAAACTGTTAATTATATATCATATGGGTGTTTTATTTTTTTATCTGTTTATGTCAAGGATACTAGTAAAAAGAAATTATTTTCTACTTGTCTGATCTCCCATACACATACATTATATAGAGAAACCATATAGTCATAAGTTATTCACTATGATATAATTTCATAATGGTATTTTGGAATGATTACTTTGTAAATATCCCTCTGGGCATTACCTTTTAGGGCGAGAGATTACTTATGAATTCAGAGTGAAAATCAAATATACGCTTTGAAAAAGTCAGTTACAGCTATTTTTGAGGTTGAGTGGTAGACGTTCCCGTACTTTTGGGGACCATTTGTAGAGCAGGGAATTACAGGGATCATACGTAGAACAAGGTCACCGTTCATCTGGGTTGTCTAATTGTGGGGAAAAGTTGGATTGAAGTAAAAATATTTGATATTAATGTAGCATTCATATAATAAGGCCTTTTTCCCTTCTTAATATTTAAAGGAGCGGCTGATTTTTTTATGCTTTAAAGCATTAAGAAGCAAAATTCAACCACATTTAAACTTCAGTAGTCTGAAAAACATTTCATGGCATTCCAGCAGAGCCTCCTTGGAATGTTCAAAACATTTGACCAGAACGCAAATTATAAACCACTCTAAAATCGCAAGGTAATGAAATAGGAGCAGGTAATTTTTCCTTCTGTTCCCTAAATAACCTTCAAAGAGGATCATCTCTAAGTATGCTGAGTCTATGGAGATGTTCTTATTCATGGCGCAAACCCCGTGATTTTGCATAGCCTTATACGAAGAGACCACTTATGCTTAACGACTTTAGCAGGTCGTCCAAAATAAGATTTATAGAGATTAGAAGTGATGCTATCCTTATCGAAGCCCCAAAACAGTAGTTTTAAACCATTCTAACTATTAAAAAGAATTTTAGGACAATATCTAAAACATTTATTACTCAGTATAATAAAAGTAATCCATGTACTTATTGGTAGCCTGGATAATTGGTAGTCTTTAAAAATAAGAGAATACACTACTGCAGGTGTTGCAACAGACTGTTTTCAGAGGAATCAAACACTAGCTCCTTGGAAAAAGTATTGCAATTTAGTACAAAAATGCTAATTTTGTAGCTGTTATAAAACTTGGTGTGAACTGTCCTTATATTTAGATGGTTGTGAGAGTTGCCGCTTTCGTAAGAGAAAGGTTTAAAATATAATAGTATTAAATATGTCAAGGATCATGTAAATTATCGGAAAGTTTAAACAACCTTCAACTTTCAAGAAGGTATTAGGTTTTATTTTTACGCCTTTGGTGGATTTTTTATGTATGATATTTGATCAAGAAAAGTTTAATGATTAACCTAGAACTAAAGGGAGGCTATTTGTTATTAACTTAGAATGTTTAATAAGTAAAAAATAAATTCCTGTGGTTAGTTTTATGATTTAATAACAATCCTATTCAATTTAAATGACTTGCTAACAACGTTATGAAAGTAGTTTACTCCAGTAATGTTCCCTCTCGATTTAACGTCCAGCTTGCCGTATTATTCTCAACATTGACTCATGTTATTTTATTATAAAAAAGATTATATTACTTATTAATACTTACATTAGAATATAATAGTGATACGGGATATAGCAAGGCGTTTCTATTACTATATATCTTCAAATCCCCATCTGTTATTTATTGTAATGTACAACAGAGATCTGTTAATTTAAGAAACTAATTGAATAATTTAACAATTGCAGACCACATTTATTTATTAAACTCAGCAAAAATGATTTTAAATGTAGTAATTTTAAATAATCAAACATAATTTATTAAGGCATTTTGATTATTGTCAGCTAACATACATCTAATTCAACTCATTTGTATATTTAGCCTATTTAAAAAAGCCAACAATATTGTTTTAAGACATAGTTTCCTTCTCGTAAGCACACCTCAACAGATAGAAAAAAATAGTTTATAAATTACCGAAATTATTACATAAAATAAAGGACTACTGACCGGTCAAGCATCCACCTCGACTTTTAGGATTGATTATTCTGAAAAAGAGGCCCGGATTGAGGCTCCTGCTGCCCCAGCGACCTCCCACGGCCTGATGGAGACCTCCGATGGCCCATTGGAGGCCATCCACGGCCTGCCGACTACATCTCGACCCAGCAACGCCGTGCCACCCGGGACAGGAGAACAGGGCCCAGGTGAAGTCGGGATTACTCCCGAGAGCTGCCAGGGTGCGGCGACCAAGTGCTAGGGGAACCCACGCCGGTCGGAATCCAAAAAATGCCTTTCCAAAGGCCACCTGACACCACCGGGGACTTCTGCTCCAGTTGCCCAGCTGATAGATCCAGTTATTTCTGAGGCCAACTCTGGAACTTCGGGCCGTCCTGCCGCGGGTCTGCGGAAACGAAAAGCGGCTCCAGCTCCGACTCTTCCGCCGAAAAGCCGACGGACGGACACCAACGCAGGCGAAGACATGGACGTCGAGCGAGGGCCACGCATTCCTCCCATCATCCTGGACGTCCCCAAAGGATGGGCCAGCCATGCTTTTACCATCAAACAGCTGGTTGGAGGCGACCTGGAGGCAATCTGCACCGCTCGGACGCTACGGCTGAAGACGAGCACCGTGGCCCACTTTCGGTAACTACAAAGGTACTTACAGGAACAGGAGCTAAAGTTCCACACTTTCGCCATGACCACTGAGCGCCTCCTCAAGGTGGTGATCAAAGGTCTCCCAGCCACCCTATCGCCGGAAGAGGTCGTCGAGGCTTTCCAAGGAGATGGCTATGGCATCGTGGAGGTCAAGCTCCTGAAAACAAGACGTGAACAACCGACCAGCCTGTGGGTCATCACCCTCCGTGGAGGCGATGGGCTCCAGCCTCCTACTGATGTCTACACCGCCCGGACTCTGTTCTTCTGCAGGCTGGAGGTCAGGAAGTACACCAGGCCTAGTGGACCAGTCCAGTGCCACCGATGCCAGGGGTTTGGGCATGGCTCCAGCCACTGCGTACGATGCGGTGATAATCATCCGTCCAGCCTCTACCCGAAGGAAGCTTCAACCCCGGCCTGATGCTGCAATTGTGGAGAGGCCCACTCTGCCAACTACCGTGGGTGTGTCACCTTCAAAAACGAGAAGCAGCTCTCGTATGCTGCCGTTGCCAGGAGGGTTCAGAGGCCTGTACCTTCCAGGATTGAGCCTCCTAAGCCTCGAGAAGCTCCTGCTCCTGCCCCTCCTGCCATCGTAGATGACACCTCGGAGCCCTCCACTGAAAACCGGGAGGAAGACGACTTCGAGATGGTAAGGCGTCGCCGTCATCGCCAAGCTCGGAAGCCGGAAAGACGGGGGGCTCGTTCTCGTTCAACTCCGAAGACCTGAACCACCGAGACACGTCCACCCCATGCCTCTCATCAACTAGAGAACCTAACAATCGAGGACAGACCTGCCCCTGCCAGACCAACACTACCCAGGCCCACACCGAGATCTCGTGCTGAGCCACCTAAGCCTACTTCCCGCCCTGAACTACAAGCAAAGCCGATCACACAAAACATCACGCCGACTTCTCACCCAGTTTCCCTCCTGCTTCAAAATCTCAAGGTAAGACTAAATCAGATTCTTTCTCAGCTGACTAACATAGTGGCGTTGATGTCACGCCTCATGGACATGTTGTCCGCCACCGTCCATGGGTAAGCTAAGAGTCGTCAGCTGGAACGCCGACGGGCTGGCAAACAAGCGGCTGGAATTCAGTCAGCTACTAACTGAAATGGATGTGGACGTCGCTCTTCTACAGTAGACTCACTTCAGGGCGACATATCGCTTAATTATCCCCAATTACCAGATATACCACACCGATAGGCATCTGCAGAACAACCGACCCAGCGGAGGCTCGGCGATCATGGTGCATCGGCGAGTGACCCATCGTCTCCTGGCAGCAGTCCCTGCCCCAAGAGCTGAGATCACCCGGATTGCCATTCACTACAGCGGAGCCGAACTGGAGATTGCCTCCGTCTACAATCCACCTAGAAACACTCTGCAAACTCGCTGCCTTGATGCCCTGCTGCGTCTTGGTTCCCCTGCACTTGTTGCTGGGGACCTCAAAGCGAAGCATCTGGACTGGGGATGCCGGAACACCAACTCCAACGGCAGAAGTCTCCACCGTCTCCTGGACAACCGACTCCACATCTAACTACTGACACCTGAGGAGCCCACGCACTACAATCACAATGGACGGCACTTCCCGGACATACTGGACATCGGTCTAGCTGGCTCTCTGGACGGACACATCGAGGTGTTTGCAGTGTCTGATCTCTCGTCAGACCACGTGCCAGTTGTATTCGAGCTCTCGGACGACGGAGCGCCATCATATCCTCCTACCCGTCCCACCAAGATCAACTGCCACCACTTTGCAAACCACCTCGCTGACAGACATCAACCACCACCAACTTCTGCCGAGTCACCGGACCAGCTAGACCGACAAGTACACGACTTGACTTCCATCCTCCAAGAAGCTATGACGGCCTCGTCATCTCCTCTCTCCCGGACTGACATCAGTCAACCTCTACCCGAGGAGTGAGAGAGGAGATTCGCCTTCGTCGCAGACTGCGAAGGGAGTATCAGCAGTCCCGATGTCCCCACGCCAAGCAGACCTTCAACCGCCAGGCCAGGAGGTGCTCTCATCTCCTGGCTGAACACAGAGCGGCTGCGTGGGATGACTTTGTGAAACATCAAGCTGACGGTGGTGTCGGCGGCATCTGGAAAATCTCCAGGGCACTTCGAGGGGAGAAGAAGACCAACCGACCACTTCATGGACAGCGTGGTATTGTCTACTCCCCTGGAGATCGAACAGAGGCCTTCGCCGACACCATGGAAGACCAATTCTCCCCACACGCGGATGTGTACGACGAGGACACGTGCGACATGATTGGAAACTTCCTGGAGGAATACCAAACTGAAGAAGACCTACTGCCCACTGTGACTACACTTGTAGTGCAAGACCACATTCGCTGCCTTCGCCCGAAGAAGGCCCCTGGCCCGGACTCCTTAGGAACTCCAGCATTGAAGAACCTGCCGGCTTGGGTTGATCGTCACGTTCACCTGCATCTTCAACTCATGCCTACGCCTGGCTCACTTCCCGACCACCTGGAAGGATGCCAAGGTGATCATGATACCCAAGCCCGGCAAAGACCCTCTCATCCCGGAGAACCACTGGCCGATCTCCCTCCTGCCTGTGCTCTCCAAGATTCTGGAGAAGATCGTCTTGGCGAGATTCCCTGAGGAGTTCTTCACGTCTATCAGGACAGAACAATTCGGCTTCCGCATCGGCCACTCCACCACCCTTTAGCTTCGCAGATTCCTGAACAACATCACCGGAGCTGTAGGAAGGAAGCACCACTCCACTTCGGTCCTGATAGACGTGAGCAAAGCCTTCGACAAGGTGTGGCACGAGGGACTGCTCTTCAAGCTGTCATCTTCTCCATTGCCTGGCAGGATTTCCCGGCTGCTCCGCAGCTATCTCCACCTCCTGGCCCTCTCCGTCAGCATTGCCCGATCCACCTCCACGACCCACCCTGTGACATCTGGTGTGCCACAGGGATCAGTCCTCGGCCAGATCCTGTACCTGTGGTACACAAACGACTTTCCGTTCGCTCAGAGAGTGCAGCTCTCCCAGTACGCGGACGATGCGCTTCTCACGGGCACTTCTGCCAACCTGATGATGGCTGGGTTCTACATCCAGCGGCAGCTGCACCTACTGGAGCCCTGGTTGACCTAGTGGAGGATCAAGGTCAACGTTGACAAATGTGAAGCCATAAACTTCACAAGGACAAGGAGACAAGCGGACATACCGTGGAAGACTTCAGTCAAGTACCTGGGTGTACTCCTGGACTCCAAGCTGACCTTCACACCCCACGTCAAGAGGATCTGTGGCCAAGCGAGGAAGGGCTTCGGCAGCATCGGCCCCCTACTCAACACCACGAAGTTACCGACCAGGACGAATGTCCTGCTCTACACGGCTATGATACGACCGGTGCTCACATATGCGGCCCCAGCATGGTACCACCTCACCTGCAAGACCGCAAGGAGGCAGTTGCTCGCTGTCCAGAGCGTGTGTCTCCGGCGGGCCACTGGGTCGCCCTGGTTCGTGAGGAACACCGTAGTCAGGGCTTCGTCCAACGTCCCTACCATCAGGAGCTTCGTAGAAGGCCTGACATCGAGTCTTGAGGAAGCTGCAGAGTCCTCACCATGGGATCACATCCGTGAGCTTCGCGCCCAGGAGGTCCCCCAACTGCGTCTTCCCATGGATGACTGATGACATCGACTACAACTTCGACTGCACCACGAGACGTCACCTCACTGACAGGTAGCGAAAGCTACTAGGGCTTTGACCCTCGAGACACAAGGCAAAAGCCTAACTGGCAGAGGCCTTGAAAGATGTGGGGGATCCACCCCCCCACAGTCACAGCGACTTGGACTTGGCGGGAAAGTGGGAGATTTTCTTCATTAAATTCTGATTCGATTCTTTTTGTACGCCTTGGTACATACAGAATTAACAGCCCAAAACACAAGTATTACCAGAAAAAGTATAAAAATAATGCATTGGTTAGATATAATCTTTACAAATGGAGGAAACCACGAAATTAAAATGTATAAAAATATAAAATTATATTTACTTATTATCATTAGATATGTTCTGCTCCAGTGTTTTGTGCTGTGATTAATAAACTAGGATGTAAACTGCTTTTGGTTCGAGAGATACTGTAAGGAGAACATTAGACCTATGAATAATAAAACTACGAGGGCAGTGTTCTTTAAGTAAGGGCCGTTCTCCCGTACACGGTAGTAGTTCACGTTCCTGCTGTAACGAGCGTGCGCCCCGCCTCCCGCCATTCCTAGCGAACAACTTCATGTCAGTTGCAGCTCTGTAGCTAACCTGTATCCATTACTGTGGATCTTTAAAATGTTTAAGATTCGGTCAGTGATACGATTTTTGACTGCAAGAAACATGTCGGCTGCTGACATTCACCGTCAGCTTTATGAGGTGTATGGTGCCAAGGCAATGAGTGAAGGTAAAGTGCGAAATGGGTCCGAGAATTTAAAGATGGCTGCGAAAATGTCCACGATGAAGATCGCTCAGGCCGGCCATCTGTGATCACGGGAGATTTGGTTACTGCAGTTGACGCAAAAATTGACGAGGACCGACGGTTCACAATAACCACTCTCTCTATGGAATTTCCTCAAGTGTCCAGGTCAGTACTGTACAAAATTTTGTCAGAAAACCTAAACTTTAAAAAATTGTGCTTAATATGGGTGCCCAAACTCCTCACTGAGGATCACAAAAAAAAGAGATTAAACAGTTCTTTGACTTTCTTGAACCGCTACGACGAGGAAGGAGACGACATGTTGAGTCGAATTGTCACAGGAGATGAAACATGGGTATCCTATATCACTCCTGAATCAAAGCAACAGTCCATGGAATGACGGCACACAACATCTCCAGTCAAAGTCAAAGCCAAGCAAACGCTGTCGAGGCGCAAAGTTATGGCAACTGTGTTCTGGTACAGGCGCGGTGTTTTGCTAGTGGACTTTATGCCGCGAGGAATGACGATTAACTCAGAAGCCTACTGCGCAACCCTGGCCAGTCTCCGCGCACCATTCAGAACAAAAGACGCGGCATGCTGACAAAGGGAATTCTGCTCCTCCACGACAATGCAAGGCCTCACACCGCTGCTCGGACACAAGAAATGATCGACTCTTTTGGCTGGGAAGTTTTGAATCATCCGCCGTACAGCCCCGACCTTGCTCCGAGCGATTTCCACCTTTTTCGGTACTTGAAAAATCATCTTAGCGGGAAGCGTTACAATGACGACGACGAACTCCTGGTTGTCAGAGCAGGCGGTAAATTTCTTTGAAGATGGATTTCAAAACTTAGTTTTAAGATATGATAAGTGCCTTAACAAACAAGGCACCTATGTAGAATAATAAAAAAAGTATGTAGATTCTGAAAATAAATGTATTTTGAAAAAAGTTTCTTTAAAAAAAAAACGGCCCTTACTTAAAAAACAGCCCTCGTATCTTATCCATGTAAGTTCTGGACCTGGTTTTGGTCATTGCATCTTATTTTGCTGATTTTTCTCTTAATTGCTGAGTGTTAAATGAATTATGAACAGAGTTTTCGAATCGTCTAAGAAATTTTTCATTAAATTACCTTTGGTGTTTCTGTGGATGTTAAACAGTTTTTGTACGCATGTTTTACGTGTTTACCTACTACATATTAAGTTAACAACATTGTTTCTTTACGCCAACACTACTAATCACATTAAACTGAGTTCTGGTTATATGATTCATCATCCATATACATAAAAAACAAACATATTATTAAAATATAATTGTAGGGTTTATTTCTCTCTTAGATTATGGTGAATATGGTAATATATTTTTTTCCAAATACAAAGCCCAGAGACACACTTAATACGAACCTTCGTAAATTTTAAAAATATTCACTGGAACCAATCTTGTGTATACTAGATTTATTTGTGATATAACTGCACAAAAGAGGTTTAAGGAAAAAGTTATTTCAATAAAGTACAAAGTGCATCTCATTAAAAATTTATATTAATCAGAACAATATACGATAATGTAGTATTTAAATTTTTGTTTAACATAAAATATTTATTATCGCTGTAAAATGCTCAAGATAGTTGTATTAAATTATCATAATTAATTTTCTCGTTAGTAGTAATTTAGTACACATTGTTGAGTTAAATACAAATCGGAATTTTAGGCAAAGAGAACGTTTAGAATCAGTTGTATATAAATAATATATACTCATTCAAAACATAAAATGTGGTACTGAGGTTAAAATTTTGTTGCGTGTATGTCAAAGGGTATACAAATACTGTCTTATAATCGGTTCGATTAAGATAATTAAGGTTCGATTAACCATGACAAATCGGTTCGATTAAATTATCACTTAAACAGTTCGTAGTCATATGTAGGTTACACATGTCCACATTCTGACATAAACTCTCAATTAGGTATAGTGGCATTAATAACATACAACACACGACTTTGACATTTCGAGACCAATGCTATAAGAAGGTGCTTAAGGGAGGCGAAGTGAAATTGGTGAAAATATTAAACATTATAAATGATGGATTAGGGAATAAAAACAGTAGAGCTGAACGTTTTACGGTAAAATCCGCAATTGTTCATATAAATATTAAAAAAATATCATATAACATGCAGATCTACCAGGTTCCTATAAAAGGAGAATGATTAATTTTAATACCAGTTTAGATAAATAATAACTTCGACTACACATACACACAGTCTGTACAAGTTTCTTTTGTAATATTATAACATACTCAGAACTGCTCTCACCTTCAGACTGTTTAAAAATAAAATGTCATTCCGTAAGATAGAGATGTTATAAAATATATAATCAATATAGTTTTTAAATTATAACGTTGTATTAATTATGTCTGGGATTTTGTATGGAACTGAAACGTTTTACTAACTCAACCTTTTCACAAAATGTGCGTTTTACTTAAACAAGTTTACTCTTTATTGGATTAGTAAACTCAGATATTTGAATACCTCAATGAACTAGAGAATGTTTTAGTTAAATTTCTAAAGATTAATCTTTACTGTAAATTCTTGAAATTATTTTTATTGCTATTATATCTCAATTACTAACGGTTAAATCTACTGAAGGGTAGACAACTTGTAGCGTGCAAAAACAGCGTTCCCGTACCGGTACTCGAACTCGGGCCCTACAGTTGATAAGCTGAGACAGTAATTAATTAGCTATCAGGATGGCAGACTATGTCTGGTAACTATTTCTTCAACTAGTGTCCTTTAAATGTAGAAGTACAGCTATTTTATTATTTCTCGCGATAGCACATTTTATAGTCAAGATAAGGATATTTAAAATTATTCAAAGCGAACAGGTTTATTATTTAAAGTTACAATGGAGTCCAGTGAGTCATTGAATGTATGAAACTCTACCTCTTCAATTGTTGTGCAATAAAAGAGATCTCTGGTGTAGATTTCAACATCGATTAAATAGAAGTAAGGCCGGTAAACTAAGCTCCTCTGCTAAAGTGTCATATAACGGTTTTTATGTCGAATTTGAACAATTTAATTTAATTGTCTATATTTAGATTATGAAAACTATTTTAAAACCAGGCTTGTTACCCCCACCGTAATCACCTTTTTCGGGAGGACACAGCCCAAAACACCAGTTTATCAACAACTATCTGAGTAGACAAATAAATTTTATTTTAAAATACAATAATCTTTACAAAACAAGTATGGAGCCCAAATTCAAAATTCAAAATATCCTGTTAAATCTTTAATTGAGTTGTCGGTGCTGTGATTAATATCGCGACTATTAATCACAGCACCAACCACTAGGATGTAAACTGCTTTGGGTAGCAACAGATAGTAAGAGCGGATAATATTATTTATTAATAATAAAAGAAACTTATCCAAGTAGCTCCTTGTCCTGCTCGTGCTCCTCGCCATCGCATCCTGTTCCTGGTGGTAGTTCTTTGGCTAACTGCAAGTCGAAGTACTTTTGAAGAACTAAACTGTACTATCTAACAAAATTTCAATATCTCGTATGTTTTCCCTGTCGTTTCCCTGGAAATGTATAATTTTAATAACCATTATTGTTGGGTATGTTTCACCTGTTTTATTAGATGAACAGGTTTCTGCATGTGTAATAACAGTCAAGGTGTGATATCTGAAAATGGTTTAGAGCTTTGATAAGCCAGAGAATCCTAGAGGTAAAGAGGAAATAGAGGTCATATCTTCAGATAATAGGTATATAGATATATATAGGGCAGATAATGGAGCATATATAAACGGGGCAACTTTAGATCAGTCTTATATTTCCCCTGATTGTGGCTTTCATAGGTGTGAGTGAGTTTTAACATCATGGCTTTACCTTCTTAAAAGAACAAGCTGGTCCTTTTAAACTCTCAAAGTCCTTCATGAGTTGGTTTCAGAGACTTGTAAATCCTATTGATCAAATGTAATATCAGATGATTGTGGTAATGTTATTGCAGCTCTTGAGATCAGTTTGTCGAAGAAGCTGAGAGTTCTAGTTAAGCGAAGCTGTCATAGGCTAAGATAATCAGAAATGTTCAGAGTTCACGAAGAGCATGTCATTCACAAGGTAAATAACTTTCAGCGTGAGATCGTACAGTGATTACGATATACCAGTGAAAAGATGGTGCTAAAGATAGAGGTTTCTAGAAACATGCAGACAGAGGATTTAGTTAACTTTCATAGATGCCCCCCTATTAAATTTTTTGTAATACCTACATGATATTTATATGTTGTCAATTATAACTTTTTTTAGAATCCTATAAATCATAAGTCATTTTCTCTTGACACGCCACCATTCGTTTCACTGGCTGGAGGTCTAATACTTTGAATAGTTTCCAAATACTTTATCTTATTGAAGTTATACGATATCTACTTATTAGTTATAAAAGATTTTATTCATTTATTCGCCAACTGATAAGTAGTTTCTTCTATTTTAAAGATCCCTGTCAAATTAACTTTAAACCCCTTACTACAAAACCGCTACTGAGTACCTTCAGACAAAGTGGTGGCGGAGTGATGTTAGTAAATTTCACTGTAACCTAGCGCTTAGTTATCACAGTGTCACTGGTTAAACTTGAGGTTTTCAATTAGTCTAACTTAAAATACTGTATCTAGTTTTATTTTCAAAATCATTGCTTATGTAAATTTTGTATAACAATACCTCAAATAATGAGTTATTCGGTCATAGCACAGGACGTGAGAATTAATTTACATTGTATAAATACACAATCAGACTTTTCTTAAAATTTATAGTGAAGTTTTTTTCTAGGAAAGAAGTCAAACAATATATTTACTCGTTTTTATTGAGAAAAATGCGAGAGTATGAAAAGGGTTTAACACATGAAATTATTTCATACATTATATTTTTAGTTTAACACATTAAAAATAAATCTTTAGACACGAAAATAAATGTTATAACCTTCGATATATTTATATATATGCCTGAAAATGATGTATCTATTATTTATATGTGTGACGGTTGGGTTGAAGTTTATTGAAGCAGAAAAATATATCTGAGAACCCATGTCTCACAGAAAGTTACATGTTTAACTTTATTGACACATACACCAACTGGTATTAAAATTCAAAAGCAAAATTTAATGATTTCCGTCTGAAAAAGTTTTTATCCTGTCTGTGAGATAAAACATTCAGCATCTAATTAGTGGTAAAACAAGGCAACGCTTGCTATTTTGAAAATCATTACATTGCTTTGATTTACAAACATTAATACAAGATATCAGAGTGTATTTACACACTAATGTTGTAATGGCGGTATACGCACAGAGGGCATTTTCAAGCTAACTGTAGAAATTAAAAAGTAATTAAGCTTGCATAAAGATTCATTGCGTAAACTATGTTTATTTAAAAAATGGATTTATTGTGAAAAACCTGGATTTTTGGCCATTTCTTTCGTTCGGTGATACAAAAAATCAGTAACACTTCGTTTAAAGATCTGCTACCTAATGCGTTCCTCTTGCACTTGTTTCTGGAGTTACAGCATATTCAGGATGTGTAAGATTGTAGGTGCCTCCTGTATAGATGCCGTGAGCTCAGTCTCTTATCTCAGTCATATCACCTTAGATTAAGGGGTGGCATGATAAGGCTCTGTGCCAGCCTCTCCCGCTTTTGCATCTAAGAACACTAAACCGTGTCCTGGCTAGCAACCTCTAACACTAATCATTCTCCGAGATAGGCTCTGTAAGGAACCTCCTTCAGTGGCCCATGTATCGTAAACAGACCCATAACCTGAGAAGGTTACCTACCTAACCTACTACCTACCTAACCTACTTAACCTACCTACTTAAGGAGAGCAGATAAAGACGCTATCCTAGTGAATGGTGGCTGCACAACTAGCCTACTCATACTTAGACCCGGTAGGAATCTCCTCTCTCCCATATGTTCAGTGTGAACCCACTACAAAACATCCCTACAGATTCCATTTCTAAAAGCAAGTGTTTTCCCAGTAAGTGTGCGAAAATAGGTTCGTTTACTTTTTTTCAGTGAACACGGTTTAGATACATTACAGAAAATATAAGTATTCAAACAAGTGGTAAAAATTAGTTTTCTTTTACAAAAGACCTTGTAAATTAAATATATAATTACATTGCGTAGAATGTTTTGAAATATGAACAAACAAATAATGTAGAAACATGATTTATCAAAGTGAAATAAATAATGTAACACCGAGTCGAGCAACAGTACGCTGCATACGAAACTTAAAATATATAAATTGAAATTTTCGTAATTGATTTTTTATAGTATAATAAGACTGCTATACCAGTGTTGATTAGATTCTGAGATTCTGACATTTAACGAGGAAACCACGCGATGAGGAAACTGAATCCGGCACGGGAAGTGGATTAATTGAGATGATCTGAATTGAGTGTTGTACGTTTAAATGCTGTCCTAATGTAGGATGATTTAAAAAAATTCCAAATTTAAAAATTAACGTTTACTGTGCAATAATATTGTTCAATGCAATTTAACGATTTGATTTGTCTAGATAGTGTATTCGCACACATAACATACACTATATTAATAAAGTGGCCAAAACCATTATAAGAACGTTCAGCTAGTAATGCAGTTTAAAAATGAGTACAGACTATGTTGTTATTTTATTAATATTACACTCTGGTCTCCGTCTTAGTAATGTTACTACTAGACAATATTTCACTTTGACACCAACTACTCCTGTTCTATAAAACGAGAGTCAATCCTGCATTACATAAAATAATCTGAAGATATCCATTTCCTTGAGTCAATCTTCATTTCAACCCTTCTATTGAGAAATTTAATTGTGATTAAGTGTATGCCAATGGAAGAAGAATAAACGAAACAAGTTAACCTGGTTTATTGTTTTTATAGAACTGTAATTTTTATTTTAACTTTCTACCGAAGACGATTTAGATCTAAAAGTAAATAATGTGATTAGCCGTTGCTGCAGTAACTGAAAAAGTCCCTGATTTAAATATTTTATGGTCAATGAAATTATGTACAGTTATAATTTTAAGTACATTGATGTATATAATGACATGGTAATACAGGAAAAAACATACTAAAGTTTACTATTAAAATACATACAATGTGCTTTGGATTTTAACCTTAATGTCGACCTAAAGTAGAGTTTAATTTCGAAACATCATACACAATTTTATTAAAACACGGTATATATGTGGTTCTTCCGTTGTCAAAGTTTTGTACGCCTTTTTCGTAGATTTACACGTTAGCTCATTAACCTAAAACAGAAAAACGAGGGTATCATAAATAACCTAGGACCAAAATGTTTAGTATACTTTGAATAAATAGTCATATCAATCATATTTCTAATAAAATGTTTTATAAAGGTTTCTCTCATCAGGGTTGAAGAACAATAAATATATCGAAGATATACAATAGTGTACAGTACACAAAAATATTACTGTCTCTTAAAACTCAATAAATCTTAAGAGAGATTGGAACTTTCTTATGCCCAAAGAGGCTTTTAATGTTTCATATAGAAATTAAGCATCAATCTCTCTATGAGGGACTTAGTAATACAAGCTGTTTGTTTAGTAATATAGCAGCATTGTACATAGTAATCTGACATTACGTGATTCTTGACAAATTTAATAATTTATAGAGTAGTACAGTTCCGATTATTATTTTTAATTAAACTAATTATTATCTATTTTATTCTTAACTAATAGGAACAAAGGTCCTATCAGTTAAGTTTATATTTATTTTAAAAAGGAACTTTTTAAGGATCCAAATTTTATTAAAACTGTACTTTAGTTTCAGAAACTAAATGTTATATAACTACAAGATGTGTTTCAAAATTAATAAAATAATTGTTTGTACTATGACAAGAAACAAAAAGGCAAAATTAAATTTACAACTTAATTGTGTGTGTAGGTTAACTTTAGAGCCCTGGTGATTGTTTCCGTAACTAATTGATTAAATCAACAATATTACAGACCAAATTTCTCCTCAAACCTGTTTAATTTAGTTATTATTTTATTGAGTGTAAACGATTAAAACGTTATTAAGATGTGAATTTTATTGATAATTCAACTAGCATTCGCTTATTACAATATATTATCAATATTGCACTGCTATTAAATGCCTGAGGGATATATCTCAGACATATTTAAGTAATTAATTCTCCAAGTAATTTTTAAACTATTTATCATATATGTATGAACGATTAGTAATTGGCAGAGACAGTAGAAAATAGTAACATTTTCAAAGATTTGATTGATAATAGTGATGACATAGACGAAGACAAGAACTATTCACCCTCAGAATGTTCAGAGAGTTCAGACTCAGAAGATCAAAGAAGATTAAAAATCAAGAAAAACAAGACATAAAGTTTACATGAATAAAGGACTACTGACTGGTCAAGCATCCACCATAGAATATAATAGTGATACGGGATATAGCAAGGCGTTTCTATTACTATATATCTTCAAATCCCCATCTGTTATTTATTGTAATGTACAACAGAGATCTGTTAATTTAAGAAACTAATTGAATAATTTAACAATTGCAGACCACATTTATTTATTAAACTCAGCAAAAATGATTTTAAATGTAGTAATTTTAAATAATCAAACATAATTTATTAAGGCATTTTGATTATTGTCAGCTAACATACATCTAATTCAACTCATTTGTATATTTAGCCTATTTAAAAAAGCCAACAATATTGTTTTAAGACATAGTTTCCTTCTCGTAAGCACACCTCAACAGATAGAAAAAAATAGTTTATAAATTACCGAAATTATTACATAAAATAAAGGACTACTGACCGGTCAAGCATCCACCTCGACTTTTAGGATTGATTATTCTGAAAAAGAGGCCCGGATTGAGGCTCCTGCTGCCCCAGCGACCTCCCACGGCCTGATGGAGACCTCCGATGGCCCATTGGAGGCCATCCACGGCCTGCCGACTACATCTCGACCCAGCAACGCCGTGCCACCCGGGACAGGAGAACAGGGCCCAGGTGAAGTCGGGATTACTCCCGAGAGCTGCCAGGGTGCGGCGACCAAGTGCTAGGGGAACCCACGCCGGTCGGAATCCAAAAAATGCCTTTCCAAAGGCCACCTGACACCACCGGGGACTTCTGCTCCAGTTGCCCAGCTGATAGATCCAGTTATTTCTGAGGCCAACTCTGGAACTTCGGGCCGTCCTGCCGCGGGTCTGCGGAAACGAAAAGCGGCTCCAGCTCCGACTCTTCCGCCGAAAAGCCGACGGACGGACACCAACGCAGGCGAAGATATGGACGTCGAGCGAGGGCCACGCATTCCTCCCATCATCCTGGACGTCCCCAAAGGATGGGCCAGCCATGCTTTTACCATCAAACAGCTATATGGAGGCGACCTGGAGGCAATCTGCACCGCTCGGACGCTACGGCTGAAGACGAGCACCGTGGCCCACTTTCGGTAACTACAAAGGTACTTACAGGAACAGGAGCTAAAGGAACTTCCACACTTTCGCCATGACCACTGAGCGCCTCCTCAAGGTGGTGATCAAAGGTCTCCCAGCCACCCTATCGCCGGAAGAGGTTGTCGAGGCTTTCCAAGGAGATGGGTATGAGTAGATAAGAAAGGCCGGTTTACCGACGTCCCAAAGAGGGATGAGGGAGGGATGAGTTGCTTAAAATCTTTGTTGTCAAAGTCGCGGTTCTTGTTCGTGTGCAACAAGTTGTGTTTTATTTTTTACACTGTACTGTTTCAGCAGTTGTCTTTGTTTTTTAATTCTCGGTTCTTGTTCGTGTGCAACAAGTTGTGTTTTATTTTTTACACTGTACCGTTTCAGTAGTTGTCTTTGTTTTTAAAGTCGCGGTTCTTGTTCGTGTGCAACAAGTTGTGTTTTATTTTTTACACTGTACCGTTTCAGTAGTTGTCTTTGTTTTTAAAGTCGCGGTTCTTGTTCGTGTGCAACAAGTTGTTTTTTTTTATTTTTTACACTGTACTGTTTCAGCAGTTGCGTAAAACTTTTTTGTCGATTACACAAAGCGGAGCAACACACACGGCGGCGGCGGCGGCAGTGACACAACGCGGTGAGTCAGCGGCGGCGGCCGGCGGTGCCCGAGTTACACAACGCGACCCATACGAACATCACTCATACTGTACAGAGATTGAGGCAGTGTTGGGATACTAGGTAGTTGGTCAGTACCAACATGGCTACCGTGTCGGGTGCAATGCCCAAAGCGAAAACTGCTACATGTGATGTGTGTGGCAAAGTGGTGGTTAAAAGGTGCATGTTACGGCATCAGAGAACCAACACATGCAGGTCGGTCGGAGGAGTCGACTTACGAACTGATTGTGTGGAATCCAACGTAACAGCTGATTGTGAGGAATCCACCGCGTGTCAACATTCTCGTTGTGAGGAAGCCAACGCAACAACGATCAGTCTAGTGAGCGCGTTGAACACTTGTACACCCGGGCACTATGTCCAAGTCTCTGATCTGATACCTCATCAATACTACAAAGTCGTGAAACTCGAAAAAGTCGACTCGACCATCTTGGCAACGTTGCGTCATTTAGGTGGTTTCAACGTGTGCTACGTTTACTTGCCTAGACATTTCGACGACATACTGACTAATGATATCGTATCGAGTTACAACATTGGAGCCTTCAACGTAATACACCTGGTTTACAAGGGTGTTGAAAACCAAATACAGTTTGAAATCAAATCCGAAAATAAAAAAAAAAATGTTTAAAGACGCGACAAGATGTCATTTCTAAACGTCACGTTGTACGTCGGTGCTCAGATAGTCAGAGATTGTTCCTCCGCCGAGTTTACGGTGTCCGAGCGAAACCATATTTTTTTTTTGTCTTGTGTGTGTATTATGGTCTTGTGCGTGTACTTTGGTTACTTGACTGCGGTTACACAAATTCGATTCCTTTGCCTCTGCCCAAGTATTTCAGTGACATGCGATCAACGTCTTTGGTGTTGTTGTACTTTGTTATATCATCGTCTGTAAGTGCATGCAGATAACGTTCGGGGAGAAACACTCGGTACTGGTCCTCGTTGTCTTCCAGGATAGCCATGACGGTCTCTCCTACTCGTGTGGTGCAGCGCTCGAATTGCATTACGCGGTACGGTACGTTAGGACTCAAGTCGGTGAGCCGTGTGTAGCGTGGTGCTTGCAGCCGGTTGAGCGTAGTCTTTAGATCCATAGTTACAATCTATCTAGTGGTCCAACCATCTCTTTGTGTCAATACATTATGAGCGATGTGACTGATGATCATGAATGCCATGTACTTAGCAACGAGAATTTGACACGCGGTGTAAGGAATACCCTACACAGTTTGTCTGCAGTGTGTGTGTGTGTGTGTGTGTGGGGATACACACAACCCGATGTCACAGTTGGGGATACACACAACCAGATGTCGACAGTCCCATACCGAGTTTACGCTTGGCCCACATTGCCGAGCCCGTGCCTAGACTCCACAGTCGCTCGGACAGATCAGCGTCCGGAGCAATGACGCGGTCGAACGCTTTGTCCTGTAACACTCTGTCCGCTTCCCATCGGTCCTCGGTGTTTTTGTGTTTGCTGTACCATATATCATGTTGGCGCGCAGCCTCGTCGAGCGGGTTCACACCGCGGTCATTACGTTTCATGCGTTCTTGGAGCCGAGTGCCAGGTCCCAGGAAGTTGTAACCGGGGACGTGCATTTCAAACGGTAGATTGTTTATGATATCGTTCAACAGACCGGATCCGTTTATGACATGTTCAGGCAACGCCGACAGACACCTCAAGACGTACTTGAGACCGTTGGGTTTCGTCACCAATTCTTCCATGCGATCGTTGATGAACTGCACCAAGGACATTTTCTCGTTGTGGAAATTGTTGTTGCCGGCCGCTTCCTGCGCTTGTATGTACATCAGCCTATCGATCAAATCTTTTAAGTTGCCAATGTACTTGTACTCGATCGGTAAGTTGGTGTAACGTTTCAGTCCCGAGCCGCTGGCTCCAAATGTCGTGGCACGCATCTGCTCGAGTCTATGTTCGTCCCAGATCGGTTTGATTAAAAAATTCCACTTTGCACCGACGCTTGACTTGGGTCGTTGTGTGGTGACATCGTTCCTCTGATACAGCGCATCTGACACGATCAATATATCTTTGTAGTTGTCTCGATCCTCGCTGGTGTATTCGTCATCACTGATTATTCCTGGGTCGGTCAGTAGTTTCCATAAACCACCTGTGCCTCTGTATCGTTTATTTTCTTTTGTCATCAGTATATCGTCCATTTTTACTGTAATAGTCGAATGACCAATTTTCAATTGACTATCACTCATGTCGTACCATATACCAAACACTTGGTCCTTAGCTTGTGTCATGTACTCGCGAGCCAGCGGTCCGAGATCTTGGCCTCTCTCTTCCACGTACTCTTGTATCGACTGGTCTATCAGGTTTTCATCATCTTCCGGTTCGGGTGGTAGTGGTGGTGTGTCAGATGCAGTAGTGACATCACGATTCGGTGTACTCATGGCCGATGGTACGAAATCTTTACGCAATCGTTTTTGTAACGTTAAAGTTTTGAGTTGTTTCAATCGTTTCTCTTTCTGTTCTGCGCTCTGTGTATATTTTGTTTCTTTGATTGCACGCGTAATTGGTTCGTACTGTTTTTCTTTAGCTCGTGTATCCAACTGTTCTTTCGTTCGCACACCGGCAAACTCTGCACGTAACCGCTTATCCATATCTTTAAACTTTTTGGCCTCGTTCACGGACGGTAAACACACCTCGTGCGCTGGAGGAATTTTCGGTACATCTTTCAGTTCCACATTTCCGACAATAGAGTTGAGTCTGTCTTCCCTATCGCGTTGTTCCAAAACATCATGTTCACCTTTCAAGAACGCCTCGCGTAATTTATCATCTTGTCGGGCAAAGCGTTTGGCCTCTTTCGCAGTTGGAAATTTAGCAACTGGTTCGGGTGGTATATTCGGCTCAGACTTAATTTTCTTGATCAACACGTTTTCAATGCCAGCTTGTCTTTTGGTTCCCATTATGTTTAACTATAACAGTAGGTGTTGACATGTACGTGGTGTATAGCGTATTACACGCAGTTCAGTAAACGGTGATATGTCGTTTAAAAAAATATTTGCGTGTATCATCGTTAATGGTAGAACGGTGATATGTCGTTTAAAAAAATAATTGCGTGTATCATCGTCAGTGGTAGAACGGTGATATGTCGTTTAAAAAAATATTTGCGTGTATCATCGTCAGTGGTAGAACGGTGATATGTCGTTCGACAAAATATTTGCGTATATCTGCGTTATTGGGTAAACGTTGATGTAGCGTGTATCACGTCGTTAAGCATGAACTTGTATTTACCGTTATGCGCTTTCCTCGTCATGTCTATTGAAATAAATCCGTGCGGCTGAGACCAACACTTTCTGCATAAAGTTTCAAATTCACGATACGTCATGTCCGATCCAACAAAGTCGTCGTATATTCGTTTGGTGTAATGTTTGTTTTGTTTAAACACGCACAACATGTTCACATTATTACGAATCACTTGCATGTCTACCTTTCCATAACTCTGACTCAAGTACACGCACGATATCTGTTTGTGTCGGCTGCGAATAAAGTAATCTTTAATTTTGTCTTGCTGCTCCATCAGACAATCGTCAAACACGACCAACGCGTTACGGTCACATTCTTCCACCGATATGAGATCCTCACAACTGCTAAAGAAGTAAGCGATTTTCGTACAAAGTTTTTTCTCGATACTCGTAAACGTCTGCAACATGTCTGTGTAAGCCGTCTGGTGTATAGACCGACTGAACACGTACAGCTTTTTAAACTTGACTCCTTTCTCGTTGTACACCAGATTCAACAACAGATTGGTTTTGTCACATCCCGACGTACCGACAATCAGACAGCGAAGTGGCTGTGGTATAAGAGCTGCGCTATTTGCTAGCGATTCTTTGCAGTATACTTTAATGTCCATTCTTTGCAGTCTGCTAAATTACTACAATAACGACTCATACCGTATATCTATTACAGAACTGTCTTTTGTAATTCCTTCTCGTAAAAGGACCCTTCTATTTCTTCACCTTGAGCGTCAGTAATTCTGTATGTAACCGGTCTAGTGGCAATGACTTTGGAAACTGTGAAAATCTCTCTCGTCCAATTGCTTTTGTACTTGTTGGCAAACGCTTCTTTTTTCACAGTGATGCGCACACGGTCACCGACTTTCAGTTTAGGTTTTCTAATGGGTATCTTTGATTTCAATTTATTGACTTTTAGTAATATTTGATTTTCGTTTGTTTCATCAACGTCTGACGGTGTCATGCCGATTGATCTGTGCATGTCCGCCTCATTGTACTGTGCGACTAACGGTTGCAGGATGTCGAGCCACTTGAACGATTTTCTCGCCTCAAACTCTATTTTCATTTTGTTGTTGAGCGTCCGGTTGAACCGTTCCACGATGGCGCTCTTTTCCTCGTTCTCCGTGTGGTACATTTTTATACTGTATCGTTTCAGCAGTTGCTTAAAGTCTTTGTTTTCAAATTCGCGGCCCTTGTCCGTGTGCAACAAGTTGGGTGGCCTGTGATCTGCATCCGCGGCTCTTTTCAGTATCGATTCGAAAGCCCTGGCCACGTCCACACCACTCTTTGTCTTTAACGGCTCCGACCAAGCGTACTTACTGAACGTGTCAATAACGTTCAACATGTATTTGAAGCCTCGGTTGACTTTAGAGTAAGCCGTCATTATTACTAAGTCGGCAGCCCACAAGTCGTCGATGCCCAAAGTTACTATACGCCGTCTCGGAAACTTTTTTATTACCGGTTTGTGCAGTTGCCTCGCCTCTACTAAAGGTGAGAGTTTTATGAACGTGCTCTTTTTTGAGCCACACTTTCCACACACCGACTTTGACCGCCATCTGTTATTGGAGCGAAGCTTTACTGTTTGTTGTTTGAGCGATGCAGTTTTCGTCTTACACTTATGACAATAGCTTTCCATGTTTCCCTATATTAACTGACAAGGTGTCATATGTAATACGTATACAATATCAGACATATTTACATATGCGATTAATTACAGTAACAGAATGAGTGAATTACACAAACACAAAATAAAACTGACCGAGGGTCAGAAGCGTAAGCTGCGCATCGCCTACAAGAAACGCAGATCGGCAGTGATCGGTATTGCGAAAGATCAATTGTCGAGCAGTGGTGATGGTGATACAATCATGTTGACGGATAGACAGCACAAAGCGGTGCAGAAAGCGATAAAGAACAATAGCGGTGTGCGATTATCGTTGGAGTACGGACAGTTGGAGAAAAACGTTGACGGTGGGCTACTGAAAGAAGTGTTGGGATTCGTAGAGGACAACTTGCCGTACGGAAAGAAATTCGTATCACCGCTAGTGAGACGGAAAATTGCACCGTTGCTGAAAGAGCAACTTGTCCCGTGGCTGAAGAACCTGATTGACAACGAACTCGATTCCATCATCGAAAAAGATCCCAGTGGCAACGGTCTCCGTAAACGTATAGATGGAAAACTTTTATCGTTTGTTTAAAAAACATAGTTAAGCATATTAAACCGATGTCAGCGAGTGATTTGAACGTGTGGGCTCGTAGACTGAACATTCCCAACTTTCGCGGTGTATTTATGCGAGAAGCGTTACCGGTCAAACCGCATCGCATCGAATGCGGCATAATCAATCTGGGCGATCTGGATTCGGACGGTACACACTGGACGTGTTACATGAAGATGGGTCACAGCAAAGTCTACTTCGACTCGTACGGTGACAGTCAGCCACCGCGGGAACTAGTCCGTTACTTGGGTCCAGAGAATCTGATGTACAACACCAAACGAATTCAAGACTACGACGACCAGCCCATATGTGGACACTTGTGCCTGGAAGTGTTAAGGCTATACATGTCTGGTTGCAAAAGTTTTACTGGTATAGAAAGCGCGTTGGAGAAAGATAAATACATTTGGAAATCTTGGTTTGCATAATGTTTGCAGTGAACAGATTCAACGAAGCAATGATAATTGATGAGTCCAATGTATTAAAATATGTGGATGCTCGAATAAATGAAAAGTTGATATCTGCTAATGACGATAGTATGATGATCAAACAATATGTTGAAGCGCAAATAAATGAAAAGTTAAAAGATTTTGCTTCACAATATGGCGATCAAACAACTATCAAACAATACGTGGAAGCGCGAATAAACGAAAGATTGGAGTCTTTCAGGAGAGGTGGCGAGGTAAATTTAGAAACTTTACGACATACTGTGGAAACGGTTCAGAACGATTTAAAGTCTCACACAGATGAGCTCACCAGCAAGGTAAAGTTTATCAACAACAAAGTAAACGTGAAAAACAGACGGATCGTAAACGCTGCAAAATCTGTAGACGAACACGACGTAGTGATCAGAAAAGAAATTGACGACCTCTCGAGGAGATTAAACGAGCAAACTTCGTTTACACTGCAAGAAAACATTAGGAGGCTTAATACAAGGTTCGAACAACTTGAAAACTGGAAGCGTCAATGTGCAAATACGGTATCAGAACTGTATGAAAAAGTGTTTTCTCCAATAGAGTAGTGTGTAGCGTATACGTGCGATGCACGCTTCCATATACCCACAGTACTATAGTAAGTATACTAGTATTAACTTGAACTTGGACTTGGATATAGAGTAATAATGCCTGTGTTAAAACTCTTCGGTAAAGGTTCCGTGCTGAACTTGCATTTCGAGCATCCAATCCACTTGGACGACACCGTGAAATATAAAGTTGCTCTGATTGGTTTCTATTCGGAAAACAATATCTACAACCTGAGAGAAACGGCGCACGTTGTCTTTACACTGATCGATCAGGGAGAACACGTAATAACTCTAGAACCCGGTTACTGGACGATGGAATCGTTGCAACAGAAATTTGAAACCTATCTCAAGATTACAAGAAATGGCGATCGCATCGTTCTCAGATCACCGTACAATTTTCGAATGGATTCGAATCTTTGTACAGTCCTCGGTTTTGATCAGCGTAGCATTACATATAATGCTGGTGAAACAGTAACAGCAACTAACCCACCAAATCTAAGACCGGTGGAAATAGTCGAAGTACACTGCGATATTATTGAAAACAGTTATGCGAGTCACGACGTGCACAAACACAGACACTATGAGACGGCAATATTGTATCAGTTCTATCCCGATGTGCCGCACGGTTATAAAATATCAGAGAGACCGCAGTACCCACACTATGTATCGGTTAGACAAGGGCTACAGAAATTACAACAGATCAAACTAGCCATCACGGACCAAAACAATACCGCTCTGTTAAACGACGATGTCATCAGTTACATTTATTTGGATCTGGTTCCGGATCGTGCATAATCAGCAAATTCTAGGTTTTACTAAAGTCTGCCGTACATTCTGACCGTGTTCCACGAGCGCGTTACAAGTCAGTTGCATGGAAGATATCATTTTGAAACAATTACATGTTATGGTATCAAAGTTGTTACACCTCAGATCTCACGCTTAAACACTAGTAAAACTTTATTTGTATATCGTATTGAATACAAGTAATGTCGTAAAGCAATGTTAGATAGAGTTAGATACGGGCACAACCATCCCGGGTAGATACACGAGAATGGACAAGTTGTACGAAGAACAAGTTACTGGAATAGAGCGGAGCGAGTACCGGACCGTGATGCCGGTCTCGGACCTAAATTTCAATACGCCAAACAACTATACGGTTTTCAAATTGGATCACGGAGATGCGTTTTACGATTCTCGCATAATGTACCACATACACGGAGAGTTGGTCAAGAAATCTGACGGTACCGAATACCCCGCAGCGTCGACAATTCAACTGATTGACAATTTTCCAGCGTATCTGTTTTCGCGAATCGAACTGAAAAAACACAACACTCTGCTCGACAGTGTGGACCATCCCGGCATTACGAGTCAAGTGAAAGGATTGGTGAGCTACAGTAAATCGCAAATGTACATGTTGCCGACTAGCGGTTTCATTTCCAAGTTTAGTGGCGGCGGCAAGTTCGAAGCGTTGGGTACACTCGGCCACTTGGGTCTGGGATTCTTTGACCATTTGCGTCACCCAATGTACAAGGGCGGGTTCGAGATCACGTTCACTCGAGCCGAAGACAATGACGCTATATACCACTGGTCGGGTAATGCACAAGGAGCAACTGAACCGGCAGACGGTAAAGTTGTAATCAAATCGTTTGTGTTGCGTGTTCCGTTGGTCGAGTACGAGACAAACGCCAAGAGCCAGCTGATTGCCGGTCTCAAACAAATGAGTGATAAGGATTTGCTGAAATACACTTACTTGCAGTGGCAGTGTATCGATAAGAAAGGCGTGTTTGGTTCAACGTTCAACTTTGACGTCACCGGCCTCTATCGTAACGTGTACAATCCCAAATTCATTATCGTTGCACTGCAAACAGACCGCACCAACAAGCAGAAGAAAAACCCAAGTCGATTCGATCATTGCAACTTGAAGAATGTGTCGGTAAAAATCAACGGACACCGCTATCCGGCGGAAATGCAAAACTGCGATATGGCGACTCAAAACTACAGGTTGTTGTACGACCAGTACTTGACATTTAGGAAACTCATGTACGGCGATACGGACGTGTATGTCAACATGGACGATTTTAAATCGAGGTACCCCATGATCGTGTTTGACACGAATTTGCATCCCACCAGCCGAGACAGGTCCAGAAACGATATACAAGTCGAATTGGATTTCACTACAGCAGTTGCGTCCGCACAAGGCGACGTGGGCACTACGGCGTACATAATATTGGTGTCTCAGACAGAGTTCATGTACGACATTACGCGAAACACCATTCGCATGGTTCAGTGATGACGTTTATCAGTGTCCTCGTTTATGTAGGACAGCGTCGTGTTCCAATAGATGTAACGCACCAATACGTGTTTTAGTAAAGCAGGTCTAATACTATAATATTTGTACACACAGTGTTATCTGCGCCCAATAGGTTATCTGTGGTCAGAACAACCATACAGTAGCCTTCTCACAGCCGTAGCGTCCATTACTGAAGTACCGCGACGCGTTTACTTGATCGCCGTGTGTTATTTTTAAATTGAGAAAAAAAAATACTTTTACGTGATTGGGAATTTCAATGTGACTCGTAAGTACATATTATCCAATTGTGAAAGTTAAGGTAACGTTAATTTTGCCTATTTATAACTTGTGTTTGAAGAAAGTTTGGTTGAATTTGTAAAATTTTCAATATTCGATACAATTTCATTATATAATTTTCAGTGTTCAAGCTACGTACTAACCACGTAAGAACACAGCCCATGCATTACAATTACATTGTGTGCAAAATTACAAATGTTGTATGTCATACACTGTTATATTTAAATTTGCAATATTCATAGGTATAGCACTGCCGATATTGTTAATAAATAATTTAATTTAATAATAATCCCTAAATATTAGGGAATTGTAAATAGGAAAACAATTATAGTTTTAGTTAGGCTATCCTTGAAGAAATTTTCAAACATCCAGATCCGATTCAAAGGTAGCGTACATATACTAGTTTTTATTCACATGGCCCATTGAGTTTGACTCTGTATCAGTATATTGCCTGTGAACTGTATGTAAATGGTACTATTGTGATGTTTGTTTAGTGAGAACAAGCCTATTCCATGATTACAGGGAAATAAAAAACAAGCTTGCTACTGCTACAAGTGCTTGTTACTGTACAAGTTACAAAGATTAATTAAGTTAATTAATTAATTAGTTACTAATTAAAGCGTTGCATAAAGTCCTTTTTTTAGTAACTATTCTAGTATTTATTTCTAGTATCTATCCTGACAAAGTATAGGTAGACAACATAGGTTAACTTAATATGCGTATTTTTCTAAATTGATATAAAACACTTATACAATTCAAACCTTCTAATGAAAGAGGAAGAATGATTAGATTATTAATGTTTAATATACCAAGCACTTATTATTCGCAACACTCGGAACGGTTTATCTTGGGTCACGACCTTACAGATTACAGCTCGTTTGCTTCCACTTAATTTTTAATTGATCATTAATTTTATATCAGACTTTTGTCATTATAAACACAGAGTACATTAATCTGAAAAGAAAATCCACAACAACATAAAAAAATATATACATTTCATTTAAATACAATGTGTGAAAATATTTACATACAGCTAAACAGGTTTTTACATAATATATTTACATTTGTTTTTACCGTAGGTAGTCTCACTGTGTCGACAGAGCAGACCGGATTTCCAGCTCAGCCATAACTTCTACGGGGATGCTGTAGTGTCCCCAGGGCAGAGTCCCGATGCCGTCGTCTTGAATGTAACGTTTGTCATCGTGAGGCGACAGAACAATCTTTTTGAGTTCAACGCTGTACAAGTCGTGTTTGAAGCTCCGGATCATGTTCATAGAACCGTATTGTATACCTGAGGTGAACAGACACTGTTTGTAATCGTCGAAGGTCAGGTGGTTTTCTATCGTTGTCTTTTTGACACCTTTCGACTTTTTGATCACTCCGCCTTCGGATCTGCTGGAGTAAATTTTCGAGCGAAGTCCTACGTGCTCGTACATGATTCTGCCGTTGAGCTCGTCTTTCATCTTCCCTAGTACCTTTTTGTTGACTCGAGGCATGTTGTAACGGTTGGGCTCGGGATAGTCGCTGGTGTCGAACAGATCGATCATGTCTTTGATGTCTTTGTACAAGTCGGTCGTCTGGATGTGGTACGTTAGCGAGTCGGTGTCTGTATATTGAAGTTGGGCTTTGTGACCGTACCGCCTCTTGATGACGTTGTAGTGGAAGTCGTACATCAGCGTTTTCGACACGTCCAGAATGCTCATGCCGACGTAGATTGCTTTATTGAACATCAATTTCGTTTTTGACATGTGAACGGCTGCCAACTGTTCGGTGAATATCGTCCTGCTCTTAAAGTTTGGTTGAGCAGTCCACTTGTCGACTTGTTTGTCTTTCGTGGCCAGTCGGATGTCCACTCTGTTCCGGATGTTTTCCATTGTCTTACCGAACACGCTGTTATTCATGAGCTTGAAGAAATCTTTCTCAAACTCGTTCCTGGCTTGCGTACGCATCTGAGTGTTCAAGTCGATGTAGGGCTTGAGCCAGGCTGATTGACTGAAGCTTATAACTCTGTGGACTTTCTTAAGTTTCATGCCGAGCGATAGATACTGTTTTAGATTCCGGTAGTGGACAACATATTTTTCCTTCTCTAGCAGTGTGGTGAGAAGTTTCTCTTCTTTCGATCCCGGCGGTACTCGACGTTCCGGTGCAAGAGGCAAGTGAGAGTGCAAGTCGTGCAAATTATTGGGATACACCAAGTCGACTTCCAGAATGTAGCCAGTTGGTGCGTCATCCGGAACTTTTGTAACGTCAATGTCGGTTTTGCACCACTTGAAGTTCTTATACGGCATGTACTCACTCATGGCCCAGCCGTACAGATTGTTTGCGTCCAAGTACGTCAGGTAGGAAGTCGGCTGGTCCACATTGAATTCTGCTTCCATATAAGGGTTGTTTGCTGCGGCGTACCGGTTAGAGCACTGTGACACTCCGCCACGAATGCCCTTGCCGATCATCAGGATCATGTTGTAGTCACTGAGAAGGTCGAGTTTTATGCCGGTGGTCTTGAGCATCGCACTCCACGCGAGTCCGGGAGCCGTGTAGTACCAAGCAGGTTGAGCTGGTACGTCTGCATGCAAACGTCGCGAAAGTTCTCCATAATGTCCGCCAGCAAGAGTACGTCCGTCTTGTTGTACAACAGTGTGTAGTCTTTCATTTTCTGTATGTTGAACGTATTCCAAACGTTGACCGCATGTCGGTAGTCTTCGGGCTTTACGTGAGCGTCGTTTAGCTTGTTGTAGAAATCTTCTTTGGCGGGAAGTGTGCAAAGTTCAAACTTTTCCATGCTGTCCATGTAGTCGTAGGGATACACGCCTTTCTTCAACAACAGTTCAAGTTTCTCACCTTGGTAGAATTTGGAAGTGTGTCTGAACTGATCGGGGGACAGGTTCTTAGCCAACTTGTCTAGACTGCTTGCCATGAATTTCAACGAGTCCAGGAACCGTATTTTCACTCCACGCTCAACCTCGATGGTGTACGAGATGTAACGTTCCTCGTTATTGGGAATAACTTTGATGGTCTCGTTGTTGAGCCCAAACATCTTGATAAACAGGTGGGTGTCGTATCCGCTCAGGTTGTGAACAAACACTGGCAGGAAATGCGGTTTCTTGAAGTTGAGGTTGCAAGAGTTGTGTGCCATACCTCTGAATTTCCCCGTCAGATGGTCGTGATCGCGAACTTCGTAATCGTTGGGATCGTTGAATGACTTGCCACAGATGTGACACTGCCGAGCGTTGGCTATTGCATGTAAATCGTCTTGAGTCAGCTCCATCGGTACAGCAGCAGCTCTTGAGTAAAGTTGGAATATTTCCCTGGCATCGTTCATGATGCTTTCCACGAACACTTGTGCAGCGTCAGTTCCGAAATACGTTGTGGGCGGTTTGTAATCACCGTCAGAGTACACGAAGTAGTACGAGAAACTAACCGCTTCGTGTTTCTGGTACTTTTCAGTGTAAGAACTTCGTGCATCGGGATCCCGGCTGCTGCTGGCTACGGGAGTCAGCATACACTCAAAGTCAGCGTAAGCCACGAACGGAACTCTCATCGCGTGTTTGAAGTCCTTAAACTGAATTGTGGAGCCTTCTTTCGGTGTCAGTATTTTAACCGCCTCGTGTTCGCTGCAGTCTTCTTTGTGTTTGATCAGTAGTTCCTCGGTACCGTAATGCATGAGGCAGCGCTTGCAGAGCCAGGTTCTAGTCGTGTGCTTCGAAAGTTGTGAACGTACTAATCGGCTGAGATCTTTGATGAGGCAGTAGTGAGAGTTGTTTTGATCTCTAATATACAGCAAGTCAACGTGTGTGTCTTTTTCTTCTCGTGTCACGTACAGCGGATAGACGACAAGTTTCTTATCATACGCGTACACGTTGACGGATATTCCAGATCGCTTTTCAAACAACTTGACGTTATCGAGACTCACAGGAAAAGTGATGCCGTCCAGGTAGGCGTCTAGCTCGTGCTCGAAAGGTTGATAGTGGTGTATACGCTGGGGCTGCGCTTGCCACTCCTTGGGATGCAACGCGGCTAAGATTGACCACACAAAACATTTCTGATCGTTGTTCATTATGTTTACGATTGCTTTCTTAGCTGAAATCTTTTCGTGTAGTTCCATGTAACTGGAGCCTCTGAGTGGAACGTAACGATTAATTCGTAACTCGAGGTGGAGGATTTTGTGCAAGGTCCAACCAGATCCCTTGGCGTAGAACTCTTCCATTTCGACCAAAAGCTTTTTCATCGCCGTTTTAACATACACCCTAATGTCCGTAGTTGGAAGAATCACGTTGTTTTTAGTTTTGAAATTCATCTTTTGAATCACACCACTCGTCGGTTTTGTGTATTCGGCTTCAAACACGAGGTTAGCTTTGATGTTGTGTTCGTCGACATGCTGTGCTATTTCGCGAGTGATTGGCTTTCTACATGTTTTAAGAAATCTTTTGGGGTCCTTGATACCACGCTTGTTTTCTATCATGTACGTTTTCATACGACCCTTGAACGCTTGCTGTACCTTTTTAATATTACCCCCTTGTTTGCTAGGTTTCATGACTTTAGGCGGAGGTGCTGAAACGGTAGCTACACCATGCTTACGCTTTAAACCGTCTGGTGAACACTTCTTGATGTGACCGATGGCAGACGTGCTAGCTGATGTGGAGCTAGTACTTGGTTCAAGGCGTGGAACCTTTGGTGGTGGTTCTGAAACGGTAGCTGGAAGAGTGTAGTTTTCGTTCTTCCGCTTTAAACCGCCTGGTGAACACTTTGCAATATGACGGCTCAAGTTGGACATGGTTATCAGTTGCTGACAATGCGGACACGGCTTCTTAGGCTCAACAGTCGTTTTAATATTGCCACACACTTCAACATGGCGAGACATGTTACGTGACGTTATTAATTTGTTGCAGTGCACACAATGTTCTTTAGTATTCGACACGTGAGGCTCGACTCCTCCAGCCGACATACACTTGGCAGTGTTACGGTAACGTGCCATTTGCGACTTAGACACCATTGCACCACACACATCACAAGCAGCAGTAGCCATTGTCACGACTTACTCGGACTACCTAGTATTCGACACTGCCTCAAACTCTGTACAGTATGAGTGATGTCAGTACGGGTCGCACATACAAACGTTTCTCTAGCAACAAAAGTTTCACATACGGTACACGAACACCTAACACGTTTTCGTATACACTCGCGTCTTGTTACGTGCTGCACCTGAACGACCGCACACCACACTGCCAGACTGCGCGTATGATAGATACCGCTGACTCACGCCGCGTTGTGTAACTCGGGCACCGCCGGCCGCCGCCGCTGACTCACCGCGTTGTGTCACTGCCGCCGCCGCCGCCGTGTGTGTTGCTCCGCTTTGTGTAATCGACAAAAAAGTTTTACGCAACTGCTGAAACAGTACAGTGTAAAAAATAAAAAAACAACTTGTTGCACACGAACAAGAACCGCGACTTTAAAAACAAAGACAACTACTGAAACGGTACAGTGTAAAAAATAAAACACAACTTGTTGCACACGAACAAGAACCGAGAATAAAAAACAAAGACAACTGCTGAAACAGTACAGTGTAAAAAATAAAACACAACTTGTTGCACACGAACAAGAACCGAGAAAAATATAACTCGACCTCCCTGAGACGACTCGACCTCTTTGGGACGTTGGTAAACATACACATCTATACTACTGCTATGGCATCGTGGATGTCAAGCTCCTGAAAACAAGACGTGGACAACCGACCAGCCTGAGGGTCATCACCCTCCGTGGAGGCGATGGGCTCCAGCCTCCTACTGATGTCTACACCGCCCGGACTCTGTTCTTCTGCAGGCTGGAGGTCAGGAAGTACACCAGGCCTAGTGGACCAGTCCAGTGCCACCGATGCCAGGGGTTTGGGCATGGCTCCAGCCACTGCGTACGATGCGGTGATAATCATCCGTCCAGCCTCTACCCGAAGGAAGCTTCAACCCCGGCCAGATGCTGCAATTGTGGAGAGGCCCACTCTGCCAACTACCGTGGGTGTGTCACCTTCAAAAACGAGAAGCAGCTCTCGTATGCTGCCGTTGCCAGGAGGGTTCAGAGGCCTGTACCTTCCAGGATTGAGCCTCCTAAGCCTCGAGAAGCTCCTGCTCCTGCCCCTCCTGCCACCGTAGATGACACCTCGGAGCCCTCCACTGAAAACCGGGAGGAAGACGACTTCGAGATGGTAAGGCGTCGCCGTCATCGCCCAGCTCGGAAGCCGGAAAGACGGGGGGCTCGTTCTCGTTCAACTCCGAAGACCTCAACCTCCGAGACACGTCCACCCCATGCCTCTCATCAACTAGAGAACCAACAATCGAGGACAGACCTGCCCCTGCCAGACCAACACTACCCAGGCCCACACCGAGATCTCGTGCTGAGCCACCTAAGCCTACTTCCCGCCCTGAACTACAAGCAAAGCCGTTCACACAAAACATCACCCCGACTTCTCACCCAGTTTCCCTCCTGCTTCAGTATCTCAAGGTAAGACTAAATCAGATTCTTTCTCAGCTGACTAACATAGTGGCGTTGATGTCACGCCTCATGGACATGTTGTCCGCCACCGTCCATGGGTAAGCTAAGAGTCGTCAGCTGGAACGCCGACGGGCTGGCAAACAAGCGGCTGGAATTCAGTCAGCTACTAACTGAAATGGATGTGGACGTCGCTCTTCTACAGTAGACTCACTTCAGGGCGACATATCGCTTAATTATCCCCAATTACCAGATATACCACACCGATAGGCATCTGCAGAACAACCGACCCAGCGGAGGCTCGGCGATCATGGTGCATCGGCGAGTGACCCATCGTCTCCTGGCAGCAGTCCCTGCTCCAGGAGCTGAGATCACCCGGATTGCCATCCACTACAGCGGAGCCGAACTGGAGATTGCCTCCGTCTACAATCCATCTAGAAACACTCTGCAAACTCGCTGCCTTGATGCCCTGCTGCGTCTTGGTTCCCCTGCACTTGCTGCTGGGGACCTCAAAGCGAAGCATCTGGACTGGGGATGCCGGAAAACCAACTCCAACGGCAGAAGTCTCCACCGTCTCCTGGACAACCGACTCCACATCTAACTACTGACACCTGAGGAGCCCACGCACTACAATCACAATGGACGGCACTTCCCGGACATACTGGACATCGGTCTATCTGGCTCGCTGGACGGACACATCGAGGTGTTTGCAGTGTCTGATCTCTCGTCAGACCACGTGCCAGTTGTCTTCGACCTCTCGGACGACGGAGCGCCATCATATCCTCCTACTCGTCCCACCAAGATCAACTGGCACCACTTTGCAAACCACCTCGCTGACAGACATCGGCCACCACCAACTCCTGCTGAGTCACCGGACCAGCTAGACCGACAAGTACACGACTTGACTTCCATCCTCCAAGAAGCTATGACGGCCTCGTCATCTCCTCTCTCCCGAACTGACATCACTCCACCTCTACCCGAGTAGTTGAAAGAGGAGATTCGCCTTCGTCGCAGACTGCAAAGGGAGTATCAGCAGTCCCGATGTCTTCACGCCAAGCAGACCTTCAACCGCCAGGACAGGAAGTGCTCTCGTCTCCTGGCTGAACACAGAGCAGCTGCGTGGGATGACTTTGTGGAACATCAAGCTGACAGTGGTGTCGGCGGCATCTGGAAAATCTCCAGGGCACTTCGAGGGGAGAAGAAGACCAACCGACCACTTCATGGACGGCGTGGTATTGTCTACTCCCCTGGAGATCGAGCAGAGGCCTTCGCCGACACCATGGAAGACCAATTCTCCCCACACGCGGATGTCTACGACGAGGACACGTGCGAAATGATTAAAAACTTCCTGGGGGAATACTAACCTGACGAAGACAACCTACTGCCCACTGTGACTACACTTGAAGTGCAAGACCGCCTTCGCCCGAAGAAGGCCCCTGGCCCGGACTCCTTAAAAACTCCAGCATTGAAGAACATGCCGGCTTAGGTGATCGTGACGATCACCTGCATCTTCAACTCATGCCTACGCCTGGCTCACTACCCGACCCCCTGGAATGATGCCAAGGTGATCGTGATACCTAAGCCCGGCAAGGACCCTCTCATCCCGGAGAACCACTGGCCGATCTCCCTCCTGCCTGTGCTCTCCAAGATTCTGGAGAAGATCGTCTTGGCGAGATTCCCTGAGGAGTTCTTCACGTCTATCAGGACAGAACAATTCGGCTTCCGCATTGGCCACTCCACCACCCTTTAGCTTCGCAGATTCCTGAACAACATCACCGGAGCTGTAGGAAGGAAGCACCACTCCACTTCGGTCCTGATAGACGTGAGCAAAGTCTTCGACAAGGTGTGGCACGAGGGACTGCTTTTCAAGCTGTCATCGTCTCCATTGCCTGGCAGGATTTTTCGGCTGCTCCGTAGCTCTCTCCACCTCCGGACCTACTCCGTCAGCGTTGCCCGATCCACCTCCACGACCCGCCCAGTGACATCTGGTATGCCACAGGGATCAGTCCTTGGCCCGATCCTGTACCTGTGGTACACAAACGACTTTCCAGTCGCTCCGAGAGTGCAGCTCTCTATGTACGCGGACGATGCGCTCCTCACGGCCACTTCTGCCAACCTGAGGATGGCTGGGTTCTACATCCAGCGGCAGCTGCACCTACTGGAGCCCTGGTTGACCAAGTGGAGGATCAAGGTCAACGTTGACAAATGTGAAGCCATAAACTTCACAAGGACAAGGAGACAAGGGGAGGGCCGTCACCTGTCACTCAACGGCGACGAAACACCTTGTAAGACTTCAGTCAAGTACCGGGGGTACTCCTGGACTCCAAGTTGACCTTCACTCCCCACGTCAAGAGGATCTGTGGCCAAGCGAGAAAGGGCTTCGGCAGCATCGGCCCCCTGCTCAACTCCACGAAGCTACCGACCAGGACGAAGGGGTTGCTTTACACGGCTCTGATACGACCAGTGCTCACATATGCGGCCCCAGCATGGTACCACCTCACCTGCAAGACCGTAAGGAGGCAGTTGCTCGCTGTCCAGAGCGTGTGTCTCCGGCGGGCCACTGGGTCGCCCTGGTTCGTGAGGAACACCGTAGTCAGGGCTTCGTCCAATGTCCCCACCATCAGGAGCTTCGTAGAAGGCCTGACATCGAGCCTTGAGGAAGCTGCAGAGTCCTCACCGTGGGATCACATCCGTGAGCTTCGCGCCCAGGAGGTCCCCCAACTGCGTCTTCCCATGGATGACTGATGACATCGACTACAACTTCGACTGCACCACGACAATTCACCCCACTGACTGGTAGCGAAAGCTACTAGGGCATTGACCCTCGAGACACAAGGCAAAAGCCTAACCAGCAGAGGCCTTGAAATATGTGGGGGATCCACCCCCCCCCCAGTCACAGCGACTTGGACTTGGCAGAGACGATGTCTTCTAAATTATTGTAAACTGATTCTTTTTGTAAACTTAGAGTTCTTAAAGGATTTAAAAACATAAATCTCACGTTCTTTCCTAACTCACAAAATATATGAAAACAATTGTTCAAGTAATCTTTACACTTTTTATCAGATATGTATGAACGGATAATACATAGCTTGTACGATGTAAATTATTGTAAACTAAACTGAAAGGATTTAAAAACACGAATCCCAAGTTCTTTTTTAGCTCATAAAATATATGAGAACAATTCCTTAAGTAATCTTTACACTTTTTTCAGTTATGTATGAACGGATAGCATATAGCTTAGACGATGTAAATGGTTGTAAACTAAACTGAAAGCATTTAAAAACTTCAATCCCAAGTTCTTATTTAGCTCAAAAAATATACGAGAATAATTCTTCAAGTAATCTTTACACTTTTTATCAGTTATGTATGACGGATAGTATGTATCTTGGACGATGTGTTGGAAATGATTGTAAACTGATTCTTTCTGTACACTTAAAGTACTGAAAGGACTTAAACGCATAAATCACAAGTTCTTTTTTAGCTCAAAAATATCCAAAAATTATTTGTTGATCAAGATAATCTTCCTCATCTTAAAAACCCTGTTAATTGTAAACGCATTATAACTAAATAGAAACTGTTTCACTGTACATTGTACATTTAAGCTGCAATTGTATAATTTTTAAGGCGAAGCAAGATACAATTTTTAAAATTTAACTTAAAACAATAAGTTATTTGAAAAATTAGTGGGAAGTAAAGATTACATACATTTGATATTCAAATATAACATTGCGATTTTTTTTGTAATTATTAACTACTGAATAGGATTGATAAAATGAAAGCTATAACTATCTCCATAATCGTTCTGCAATGTTCGAACCACTACCCTTACACTAATAGGGTAGTCACACTAGTATAACTATAACTTTCCATACTTGCGTAGTTGACAATGATTACTCTTCTGTACTTTAAGGAATTATAATTTTATTTTTACTGCGAAGTTACGGCATAAATATTTTTATTGTTCAAATGTAAAAAAGATTTACTATGTTTCATATTCAAATATAGATAAGGTATTTTTCTCAGTATGACTATAAACATATTAGATAAGGTTAAATATTAAGCTGTTATATACTTGATTTTGTCCTTAAAGAGCGCTTTGTCCATATCTGCACAGGACGTAAAGTTTCTCACCTAATCCATTCTCTCTTTTTATTAATAAACCACTTCCATTAAGTTACTTTCTTTGGAATATTTAAATCAAATAGTCTACAATACGGTATACTTTTCAAGTTACATCAAATTTATTAAGAATATAAAAATATAATTACTATACAAATATTTCACTAGTTAACTTATAAACACGGATGACTCAGAGTATTAAACTTTTCATTTCTAACTAGCACCCGTGTATATTAAGATTATTGTTAGTGAATAGTGCGTCCGATTCGGAACTCAAACTCTGACCCTTTACATGGTATAGCTGGTCGGTAAACACATACCTACCAAGACAGTAGAATATGTCTACCAGGCACATTCTAGTAATATTTCTTAGCGTGTGCCCAATAGACGTGAAAGTTCAGGTATTCTAATACTATCACGAAAAAGTAATATAAAATAATTTTAGGCGAAACATTTTAATTTAGAAAAACCAAAGCGGACCCCAAAACTAGCGTAGTTGATTGATTAAACTCTACAACAGGAGAGAGCTCTGGTGTACGATTCAGTAACTAATTCATAAAGGTACAAGTTATAGAATATGTTTATTTTAAAAATACCCTTTACTGTTAATTTTTGTTTTTATATTTAATTTAAACAGTTTAATATAATTAAATCGTGCACTGATATTATTATTCTGCTAGCATACACTAATTTAATTTAGCTTTAAATATTTAAACAACAAATATACGTCAGAATGAAGGCTATTTCACATAAGTCAGAAGATGCTTCTCTTATACAATTTTGATTTCTTATCAATTATGTAAAACAGGTCAAATTGTAATCTGTTTGAATTCTTAAAAATATAAAATTACAAAACTACTCTCCCTGTATACTTTAGGTACAGAGCGGATTATAAACAGCATAAAACACCAGTTTTGCAGCTAAAAACAATGTTACGATAACCTTAATAAACCTAGACACAAAAAACAACGAAATAACAATACTTATTTCAATGTTTTTACTGAGTATTAGTGCTGTCGCTATATTTAACTGTTCCGGTGTTCTGCCACTAAAACAAGGATGTATAAACTGCTTTGTTAGGTGAGATACGGGAGAGCACATGCTGGAATTATAAAAAAAATATATATAAGTAACTCATCTGTAATTTATGTTCCTGGTCCTGGCCATAATGTATCCTGGAGGAATTTCCCAGACGTGCTTGGAATAGAACAATTTTGGACATAAACTTAGCTATAGAAAATTACTGAACAAAATGTTGTATCTTGGAAATAAATATTTTTTATATTGTACTTTTGGGCATGATTCAGCTGTTTTTATATTTAATTTTAACCTTATCTTGTGCAGGCACGTATTTCCTTATGTCAAGAATATTACTAAAATGCGACAAAATTTCCGTTATGTGATTATAAAGTCGTTCGTTTTATAGTTAAAAATATATCTATAAATATACTTATAACATACTTGTTTCGAAATTCAACTCAAAGACACGTGTGCCATGACATTTTATAATACAACCACATCTAAAAAACCTACATAAGTTCTACAGCACATTCGATTCTATTAGTCTGCAATATTGTACTTTTAAATGTTAATAAAGAATTATTCTAATGGTATTTTTCAAAATTATAACTAATAATATTCTATAAATACTTCAAACCGGATTATTCTACATTTTATGTAGAGATGTTATATTTCAGTTCCGAAGCATATAGATTTATGTGAAAGCCTATATCATTCAGGTTTAATTTTTAAAGTGCAAACAACTTAATGTTTATATCGTAATGATCAGACATATATTGAGTTTTTATGTCCATACGGATTTTGTGGCGTTAATATGTAAATTTTTTATCTATACACTACATGACGTGATACTAAGTGTTTGTAATCTCCCCTTTTATACAAGGAACAAATATTTAGACGCAAGCCGAATTGTTTAATTTTCTTGTAGCGATTGTTGTCACCAAATCTTTAACAACTATGGGTTAGCTAATTTGTAGTTTCTCGTCCTAGTATGACGGTACGTGTAAGGGACTTTAAAAAACCTACGATTCATGCTTTAAAACACTGTATCAAATTGTTTTTATTTTTAATATCAAATGTTTATTTACCTAAATTTTTTGTTTAAGGGCAGATGTCGTTGAAAACTTCCAAAAAACTCAAAAACATTTTTTAGGCTTATTTTGTTCCTTATTTTATTCTGAACACGTTGATATATAATACATGCATGTAATATTTGTAATTCTATATATTTTTTCACATTTAAGAATCTATTGCTTTTAAGTCATTGTTTGCTCCTCAGGCGACTAAAATGCGTAGCGTTATGATTAACTACTATGTACTTCGATACGTATACCTAAGAATATCTTTCAGGATTTGTTTTTGTAAGGTTGGCAGTAGGTTACTTGATTTCAGCAATCAGCAGGCAACACAGTTGAATAGTTTGTTTGTATTTATTGTTTTGGTTGTCAGTGAGTGTTTTCTGAGATTGATTTGTTGTGAAAGTTACTTTGAAAATGCCGAAGTGTAAGAAACTTTGGAAACGAAAATTTAGGGGAAATCAAAAGATATAGGCATCAACCGGCATCAAGAAAACTTGTTTTCTAGTTCTCAAAACGAAGATATTCTAGATATAGCGGTTGAGGTTAGTACCCCATCTCAAGGTCAAAGCCTAGGCCTAGTTCAGGATAAGCCTACATAAAGTTCTAAAAATAAACTTACCTGCAATACAGAGTTTGTTGAAATTTAAGTAGTGAAAACACTTCGAAGAATGTAATAATTGATATTGATCTTTTGTCCAACCTAGTAAATAGTTTTGTTCAGTGTAAGTACTGTGGAAAACAAACCGTGAAACTGTCGGAAGACTCAAGTGCTCGTAAAGGCTTAGCTTGTAGAATCTTACTCTCATGTACTAATTGCAACAAGAAACAGGTCATTATGTCCTCCAAACTTACTCCAAAACGCCTCTATGGGGTGAATAGTCGTTTTGCCTATGGTATGCGAAGTATAGGTAAAGGTGAAACAGCAGGCCCCACACTATGTGCTGTTATGAATTTGCCTCCATTCAACACTAGTTTTAATAAACATAATAATTGTATTGAAAGGGCAATTACTGTAGTGGCTGACCATTCGAGAGGTTTGGTTTACTCGGAGCTCTGCCTTTTGGATTCTGGATTTAAATTTGTAGCGATGAATTTTGTATAACACAAATTGCAAAGAAGATGTGTGCTTCAGCACACCAGCGGGTGCCCTTTTGATTTAGGTGTTTAGCTGAAGCATTACTCCCCAAAAGTACTTCTCTTATTTCGTCATGAAACAAAAATTTCATTATTATCAGTTAAAAAGAGGAATTTAAATATGTAAATGTAGTAATATAATCGAATTAGACATTCCTAGTACTGTATAATTGAAATTGGCCCGTTATTATATCTTGTACTGCGAAAGAGAACTCTGGCGTGAGTTTCTATAACTATTAGAATGAGTAAAAACTTCTAGAACATATTAATTTCACAATTTTTTGGAAATTATTGAATTATAACATTTAAACAAAAATCATTTACTGTTTGTAAATGTTAAATAAAAAGCATTGACTAATTTAAACTCATTACGAATATCTTGCTCACTTCAAATGCTAGAAAGATTGCTGGAAAACACAAGTAACAAAATGTTTCTCTTTAACAGTTATATATATTTTTGATAAAACTACGAGAAAACTTGTACCAAATCATGTAATCTGATTCTCCCTGTACTATTTGGGTACTAAGAGGATTGATTATACATCGCACCAAACACAAATTAGTAGCTTTTACACAAAACATAACAATGAAGTTTATTAACTATAATTAATTAGTACTTGTTAGCACTAAATATGAAATATTCTGGTATTTTTTGGTGTCAATAATACTAGCTAAACTAGGATGTAAACTGCTTGTTGTAACGAAAAATAGTGAGTAAATCTATGATTAATATTGCATTAAAGTAACTCATCCTTGTAAGTCCTGGTCCTGCTTTTGGCCATGACATCGTGTTCCTGGTGCTACTTCCACGACTAGCTGTGAGTTGAACGAAGTTTAAAAAATGCAGTGACATAACACTTTAAAATTATTTAAAAACATTAAATTATAAATTTCACGTTGTTTCCATGGATATAAAATAATATTTTACGTAAACTGCTGCTTTCGTTTCACCTGTCCCTTATATTGCTGATGTCACACCTATTAATAACACTAAACAAAACGCTTGTTATCTGATTACCCCAACACGTACATTTTAATGTATCAAACATGTGAATAAAACATAATTAGAAAGGTTATAATGAGATACTTACATGTCTAAATTTACGATATTTATGCTACAATAATAGTGTTTAGGTACAAGATCTAGGGAAACTATTAGAAATGACATTTTATACTATTGCTAATTAATATATAATAGTTTAGGTTTGAATGTTTAAAAAACCAATATATCAAATAAAAACAACTTTAATGCTTCACTAATCATATTTCAGTTTATATTTTAAATCCAAACTTTTAGATTTGTAATAATCACGCTAACCCTATTGGACATATTAAATTTGATATGTTTATTACTTAGATACAAAAAAGTCTGCGTATTAGAATTTTAAAGTATTGCCTACAAGGTTTCATGTAACTAACTTCCAATTTAAAAATAAAGTATTTTGCCGCTAACCGTGGTACAGAACAAAATGTATTCTAGTATTTGGTATATCCACAAGTAAATATCATTTGTCGTAGTAGGGTTAAATAGTAATGGCAAGTACGATATGCTATTTATACTCGTATAGATGGCAGCAATAACATATTAAACGAATTTGAATATTATACTATCCTTATAATATACTACTTATGTTTTGCTTTTTGGACCTTTCCCAAAACGCATTTAATAAGCGAGTGTCTCAATAGGCAACACAGTTACATTGTGAGATATTTCTGTATATCGATTTATTATCATGTGTTAGTAATAATTTCTTTATCTTATAAATAAAAATGAATCGCAAAATGTGTTGCTAAGCGCAAATCTTGAGAACGGCTGGACCACTTCGGTCGATTCCTGTTGTAAAATGTTCATTGAAATCGATAGAAGATTTTTATGAAGCAAAATATAAGAAAATTTACCCTGAATATTTTGAAATTCAGAAAAAACGTAGTCTTTACGTTTCATAATCCAAATTAAACTGGCACTAAACAGCTGTTAACACCTTCAGATATAGTTCGAGAAATTGGCCGAAAGAACTGTTAACGTTTAAAATTGTTTAAATATTGAGTAAACAGTGCTTGATTAATAATGTAATGCAGATTATATATATATATATATATATATATTTATATATATATATATATATATATATATATATATATATATATATATATATATATATATTCTACTCTACATTGCGTCACTGACGATTTATTTAGATTATATTTTAGATAATGCAATGCATTTGAAATATAATTTTAAAACTGTAATGTAACCAATCTTAATGAACAATGTTGTGAATGTTTTCACACAATTTATTTTAAACTGGTGGGCTTCCTTAACATTTCGATATGGAATTTTAACAGTGACTTTTGGAAAAACAGAGAAATTAACACTAAAATTCCCGAATTATTCTTTATTTCCTTAGCTACAGTCCAAAAAACAAGTGTAACTCACAACCTCAATTACGATTATTTTTTGAATGTTGCAAAAATAATCACCTTAATAAGTATTTCCTCCTTATACCGAAAGTACATAGGAAGTACCTAGGTAGGACTACCCTAGGCCGTAATAGGTCTTCTCAGGCCTACTCATGTGTGTATTTTTTCTTAATCAGGACAAGGCAAACTCAATTATGTCAACACGATTTTGACAAAAATATATTTCCGAGAACTAGTTAATCGAACGTATATAGTATTTTTATCTTGGCAATATGGCAAGCTAAACGGCGACATAGTAGGTAAGTGAATATAAACGGTCTTAAGTAGGCAATTTTTAACTGAAGTAGGCATCTCGGTCCTACGTAAGTATATATATATTTTTTTCATCAGAACAACAAGGCAAACTCTAATATGGTAATGGAAATATCTTAGACCTGAAATATATAACAAGGACTGGAAATATACGCTTTTTGACCGAAGTAAGTTTTCCGAGACCTGTGTGATCCGACATTTGTGTTTTCTTGATCGGGATAACAAGGCAGATTCAGCTGTGATGTTACGTATGTAATTAATTAGAACCAGAAAATACTCCTACACGTGCCAAACATGATATAATAATTAAGTTGAACTCTGATACTATTTACTATGAACTTAAATAATATCTACCTCATGTATGTCTACTTACGTTTGAAAATTTTAATAGGACTCGCATCATATTACGTCATAATTGCCTTAACTAAGTAATATGAGGACTTCGGTTCTATATTACACACCCGTAAAGGGAGCAGTAAACTGGTGTGATAGGATTGTCTTTGTTTTAACCCAGCCCAGACTGCCTTTGTCAAATATGGAGGAGGGCATCATTTGGAGCCATCGGTCCTTCTTGCCGAGGAGGCTCTTACTATCGAGTTAATGTCTCAAATTAAGTTCTAAAAGTTGTTGTTGATAGGTAACTGAATTGAGAACCACAACTAAAGAGGTTTTGCGAGGGGAATTATAGTTATTAATGCAGTTCAGGCTTTAGTAGAAAGTCTTATGGTTTAGAGCCTGAGCTATTGTAGTGGTTTTATATCTCCGGGATAAGACCTGGACTAACGATTGGGGCCGTTGTCTGGTGTTTAAATACTCTTCCATGGTAACAAATCCTGGTAATTCTAAAATCTCATACCAAGTTTTATTTCAATGATGATGTGGTTTAATTAAAAATTTAAAACGATAATGATATGTATCTTCAGCTGATGATTAGATAAAGTTGAAATCGTGAAAATCATGGAAATAACAAACAATTATTTTTATCTGAGGAATATTTTCAGCTATTCACAATCAGACATTATGAAGTGGACAATATTCGGGCTGTATATGATGGTTGGCTGACATTGATCTAACATGTTTTACGTATAACTGGTTTTTAAGTAAACTAAGCAGAGAAAAATAAAATTCTTACTTTTTCACCCTTTTTTCTCTCCTGTTTCGAGCTCCACAACAACTGGCATAAGTATTGATTGGTTTATTTTTAGTGTAAATTTGTCTAGCCATATCCAGGTTAGTGTGCATAATACTAAGCGAATTGGCTTTAATCTTCTGCACTAACAGACACATTTTATGGAAAGTGCTCTTAAAAGTAAATTAATGCTAAGAACTATTTTTATATTTAAGTAATTTTTTCTAAGTATAGAAGGAACATTCGCTTGGGACATGTTACTAAATGCAAGGCAACATCTTAATTTTAGTACGCGTAAACTGTATTGTAGGGGATATTGTATTATACTGGAAACTTTAATAACGAATATTGTGTTTTAATTAATTCAATAAAAATTAAAATTCTCTGTCACGTTTAAAGATGCACTGATGCTGTTGTAAAGCTCTCATTGATTACGAAGATGAGTTATTCGGTTATTCAGGGCGCTGGTTCAATCCAGCAGGCCCCCCCCTCGATTTTAGCTCAAGCATTATTCTCCAAAACGATACATTTATATTTAATCATGAAGCAGAAATTAAATTATTATTAGGTATAAAGATAAAATTAAATATTTAAATGTAACATTGGAATTTAGTTAAACTTTGTTAACACTTTATAATTTTAATAGACCCTTTATTTCCTCTTTTACTGTGGGAAGAGAAATCTAGCGTGAATTTCAGTAACTAATAGAACGAGTTACAACTTCTAGGACATATTTATGTGCACAATGTTTTGGAACTAAATTTAAATTATTAATTTTTACTAATGAAATAATCGTTTTTATATATTAAAACAAAGAATTATTAAATTTCAGTTCATTACAAATATCTTGCTTACTAGAAATTCTAGAAAGATTTCCATAAAAAAGTAAAGTTGATAAATATTTCTCATAAACGGATATATAAATATGTTTAATAAAACTATTCGAAAATTCACAAAATATTGGGTCGACTGTATCTTTAATAAAATATTGATAACTGTGAAAAAATTGATTCTCCCTGTACTCTATGGGTACTGAGAGGATTATAACCAACACCTAACACAAATTAGTGGCTTTTACACGAAACATAAAAATGAATTTTTGTTGATTATATTTAATTTGTATTATTGTCAGCAATACCGACGAACAGTTCCAGTGCTTTGAGCTGTCCATTAGTAGTCTTTAAAAATAGGAAAAAATTGCTTTGGGTAACGAGAGATAGGGAGTACAATAATTTTAATTAATAAAGTATGAAAGTAACTTATCCAAGTAAAATCCTGATCCTGGTCCGGCTTCTGGCTGTCCCGGCGTGTTCCTAGTGGTATTTCCGGGGCTTGTTGTAAATTGAAAAAAGTTTGAAAATTTTGGCTACATAACACTTTAGAATTATTTAAAACATTAAATTACATCAATTCCATGTTTTTTTCCATGGATATTAAATAATATTGTATGTAAACTGCTGCTTACGTCTGACCTGTCTCCTTATATTGGTGACGGTCACGACTACTACTAACACTAAACAGAACGATTGTTATCTGGTTACCCCATCACATATATTTTAAGTAAGCAAACGTGTGAATAAAACATAATTATATAAAAATTTTAATGAGAATTGTCCCCCGACTCAAGGTTTGATTTATGTGCTTCATCCATTATTGTTCAAACACAATATTCAGGGACAATATTCGTCATGACATTTTATACTATTGTTAATTATTCTATAATATGTAGATTTAAATTTCAAAAAATACTTCAGCACATAACATAACTATATTTTATCAATAATCATATGTATAAAAATATTAAGATGATATTATGGATCAAAATATAAAGAAAAAAACAAATTTCAATGAAGACTAAATTGAAGGAAATGTATTGAAACATTCAATTATCAATTACTAAGTTTATATTATAAATTCAATCTTTATTATGTATAATATTCCCGTTAAACTTACCGGACATATTTGACTACGTTTGATATGTCCATCACTTAAGTACAAAGAAAAGATGGCGCATTCATATTTAAAACTATTCCCTAAACATTTTCCATGAAATTTTCGTTACATATCAAAATTTAAAACATGTATTTAAATATAAAATTGACAATATAGCATTTCCTTGTTAACCATAAGGCCCTATGACACAACAAAATGGACTACAATTTTTTTATTTCAGTAAATAAACATCAAATATCGTATTAGGATATAAATAGTAATGGCAAGTACGATATGGTATTTATATAGATGGCACCAGTGAAATATTAAACCAATTTGCATATTGCATCTTATACTATCAATATATTTAGCTTGTTGGATGTTTGCAAAAAAACCTATTTAATAGGCGAGTGTTAATAGGCAATAAATTTCACATTGCGAGATAATCGTGTACGCCGATTTATCATCATGCGGTAGCAGTTAATTCCTTAGAAGTTTAATAACATCGCAGTGGCTCACAAATAAATATAATAGAATAATAATTTGGTCACAGGAGAGATTGTTATTTATTTATTACGTAGCAGCAATGTTCCCTCAAAATTTAGCAGTTCAGCTCAACGCATTATTCTCCACATCGATCCTTTTTTATTTTTTATAAAAATTATACTATTATTTGTAATTACTTACAGCGAAAAATTGTATATTGTTTAATTATTTTGGAACCTTATCAGGCGCTTTTCTATTACTGTATACGTCAACTTCCTCTTCTTATGATTTAAACTGTTCTGTAGAAGAGAGATCTGGTGTTCGTTTAAGAAACTAATTGAAACAATTTAAAAATTATAGACCATTTTTATGTTATAAACTCCGCAAAATATGTTTTTTATATTTATAAAATTTAAACAACCAAACATAATTTACTAAGGCATTTTATACATTGTCAGCTAGCACACACCTACTTCAACTCATTTTAATATTGATCCTATTTGCAACGTGCCGGAAATATTGTTGTAAGACATAAGTTATAAAATGCTTTCCATAAAACATATCTCTTGTCCACTAGGCCAAAACTGCTCATAAATTACTATGGTGTACGTCTTGTCAGGATAATTGATTGTTAAACATATTATCTCTGTGCGCATTTGGTACGGAGAGGATTAAACACAACTTAGTATACCAATTTAATAGCTTTCCTACATAAATAAAATGGATTAGGAAATAATTATTAGAATATAGAAGTTTAAGTTCCTATGCAACCCCGAAATTATTACATATAAGTTTAATTATTCCAGTGTTTTTGTTGAGAAAAATAGTCTAGGATGTAAGCTGCTTGGTATATCAAGAGATAGTGGAGGAAAATATATATAAATAATTATAAAATAAATTGATCCGTGTGGTTCCTAATCCTGGCCCTGGACCTGGTCATGCTTTCTGGTCATTACATCATGATCCTGGTGGTGCTTCATTGAAGTGTAGCTAAAACTGTTGGTGCCACATAAAACTTTTTAACTGAATTAAAAATATAAAAACTCTTGTATCCTCCTTTATTTCTCATGAAATGTGTTTAATTCTCTGTATTAGTAGTATCCTCAGAGTTAGTATGTTAAACCATGCTAATAAAAGAAATGTTACATATATATTTATGGTTTGGTTAGTATGCTTTAATATACTATTTATGAGGACAGAAATTATGTAAAAAAACATATAACTACCCAAAAATGTATTGTTACGGAAGTTGCCAAAATCTCTTGTAATGGAAATTAATTATTGAACCCAATACATTTTGCACTACCTTAAATTAGAATATATAGGAGCTTTATATAACCTCTTACCATAGTTTATTCTGTATATTATAGTCAGAAAATATTTAAACAGTAATATTTTGAAAGCTTTTAATTATAAGTCACTTTTATTTTTGCGGATCGTTTAGAATTACTCACGTAGCGTTAGCGAAGCCTATCACCTAAGAGACCGATACATCTCTCTTTTGAATGTCTTCTAACAGGATAACCTGACAATTAATTAAGTAATAAGTTTAAATTTAAAATTTAAATTAATTTTCAATGGTATTTTATGCGATTTATCTATTATATTCTTAACGTAGCGTATTCTACGCGCTGATACGTGCTCTGGATTATTTCTATTTTTTACACCAACATTCATGTAATACCTGTTTGAAGACAAAGCTCATAAAATATCTGTAAATGTTTTTACTTTAAAAAGTATATTTATACTCATACTGAGTACCTCAAATTACCTTTTTAAGTAATTAACATAAAGAAATTCGGAGAGTTTCAAGAAGAGCTACCCTATCCTCCTTCCTACTAATCCACGTATTCGGTCATTTTATGTATCTTGAAACTCCCAATCATAGCTAGAAAGTGAGATTTCCTAACTGATAGTTTTCACAAATAAATCACAAAAACCTTCAGTTCATATTTACCTTATCAGTAAACAATATTTAATCATAAACATCAAGTATACAACAGTAATTAACCACGTCATACATTACAACACAAGTTGTAGTCTTTAAACTAATGTTAAGTCGTCTGATACAATTTTAATTAATTTTTCACTCTTTCTGATTGCAGCTTAAGTGTCAATGTAACTGCGCAAAATAAGAAACAAGGAGTAAAAACAAAACAGGAGTGATGCACGAGTAGCATCGTACTAAAACGTGTATTATCAAAATAATCGCAACTCAAAATAATTATTATTTTATAAGCGCATAATATTAAGCTTGTAACTCTCGGCAGTTTTATTTTTCCAACGAATTTTAAGTTTGTTCCTAAAATAAACGTATGTATTGAATTTTAGTGTTCAGACAGACTTTTTAAAATATTTTGTTTCTTTTCATTTTGAATTAATGGACATTGCTAATTATATAAAGCTAATATTTTAGTGCTGTAATTCGTAAACAGTTTTTTGGGTCTTTTTGTATTTCCTTATCTAGTGTATATAAAAAGACTGCTAAAATATTCGTGTAAGTAATAAATGACTTTCAATAGCTGCATGTTTTTCATGAGAAAACCCATCAGGTCTCTCCGCTTCATTACTCACTCAGTCCGACTTCAATCTGAATAATGTTTTATCATTTCAGCCCAATTAACCGACTTAGTTTACTCGCCGACTCAAGTAATTACGCAAAACGTTTCCCGAAGATTAGAGCAATGGAGTAATTAAAATATTAATATTTTTACCTTTTCTTAATAGTAAACATTTTAATTTGTTATGTACTCCAAGAACATTTTTAAATATTAGGAGGTGATAATGAACAGTACTTAGGTGAATCAATTGTAACCACAAACAAAAACTGCTAGAAACAAAACAACTTACAATTATTTTAATATTCTCGATAACGATTAATTATACTTTGGCATGAAACCCGAGTTATGTTATTATACATAGTTTAAATGAAAATGTAAAGTTGACAATGGAATCTAATAATTTGTTTTCTATAACTGTATCACTTAAATTATTAATTTTAAATCTCTTTACAATGGAAGAGAGCTCTAGTGGTAACCTCATTAACTAATTAGATAAAATTAAAAATTATAGAGTATATTTTCTCTACAAATCTGGATAAAATCGTTATTTAATTATTAAGTTTTAACTATATAACGCAATAAAGTTTAATATTTTAGTCCTAAGTCAGCTAGCATTAACTAATTTTAAAAACTTGTGTTAAATATTTACCCCTACTATAAAATGCTTGAAAAAGTCTCTTTAGAGATTTAAAAGTAAAATAATTTCTTTTAGTAATCTTTACACTTTTTAAAGAGATATATGAATGGGTCTTAAATAAAAGATCTGGAATTTTGATTATGCATATTATAAAGCGATTCTTTTTGTACGCTTAGAGTACCAAAAGAATTACATAACTCTAAAATCACAAGTTCTCTTATATTATTTGTTGATTATCATAATTCTCACGAAACAATAATAAACTTTAATGTAAAATTCCTTCAAGAATGAGGAAATCATTTAATGCTGTAGTTAAAAATAGCAAAACAAAACTAGGATATAAATTGCTTTTGCTAAGACAAATACTGAAAGCAGAAAACTAAGAATTATAAATAAATGAAAGTAACTCATCTCTAAGTCCTTGTGCTGATCCAGGTCTTCTAATCACACTATTGGTGTTGTAGATTTTCCACGTCCTACGTTTTTAAAAAACTTTGAACAATTTGAACTATGAAAATTCCTAGCCTTTGTCAAGCTTTATCATCGCATCATAAATCTTGATCATGCTTCCCCAACACAAAGTGGTGTGAAATCAACGACTTTTGTAAACGGCACTTCTTAACTAATCGAAAAACATTAAATATACCTGTGGTTTCCATGGATTTAAAAATATACAGACAGCTGCGTATAAATTTTCATATGATTTTTAAATAGTCTGAGGTTGGTTACGTTCAGTTATTAACTCGTGTAAACGATTGCCAGCGTGTAAAATATTTTTCATATCTAATGTGAAGTTATCAAACCTCAGTTATAACATTAGTCAGGGTTGTCGAATTTGGCTTAATGAACTCTCCAAAATTATTGTTTGGGTTGACATTGATTACCCTCCTGTACTTTAACACAAGATCACTTTAATATTAAAAAGCAAGTTAGAAAAAGTGAAATTGTTGTATTTTTTTTATAAAAAAAAGATAAAATGTGACACATCTAAATATACATGTGGTATTTTTTTTTAATAAATAACCATATTAGAGAAGGTTAAATATAAGGAGCTGTTATATACTCTATGTTGGCTTAACCCTTTCCGGGCCCAGGCGGCAATATATTGCCGTCGGTGACATACGCGAAAAGCGCCTTGATATTCGTAATTTTTTCTAAAAAATACGACATCAAATGATTAAAGTTTTTATGTTTTTTTATTCCCTGGTATTATTTGTAGATATTTAATATGAATATAATTTTTATTTTGGAGGTCTATGCATTTTTATTTCGTAATTGTCACGTGACATTATTCATGGTGACATCGATCTATTGTTGTTAATTCTTTATGCTTTAGTGCAATCGTACCATTGTATGCTGGATTCTTCTTCATTATTTTTATTTTGTGGTTGTAAATATTAGTAGTGTTACCTGCTTAGCTATTGTGTGTAGTAGTTACAATGACTGACAATTTGCGATCTCACGGGAGTGAAATTGTAAGTAGCATATTTGTAAATAGAAAAAGTGTAAATAAAATTCAAATAAAATTGTGTAAATATTTCTTGGTAAATAGTGTTTTTAACTGTATTGAAACTGCTTATGGATCCTACAATCATCTGTTTACCGGTACATCCGTAATGTGAATATTTATTTTAAGTTTCTTGCAGTTTAAGAGTCAGTTGCTTTATCACTTGTTGCGAAGTACAATTATGCGTATTTATACACAAAATTGTGTCATAAAAAATTTATTTATGAGAGAAATAACCACCAACTTTTGTATGGTTGTTCCTTTATAAATGTACAATATAATAACATAGCTTTCTACACTAAAATTATTTTTCACCTTTTTTAGTTATTTACGAAAAAAATTAAAAAAATTAAATTTTTTTTATGTAATCCATTAAAACATTATTTTTTTTAAAATTTTAAATTACTTAAAACTACATCTTTATATTTTTTTGTTGATAGTAATATATCTATACGAGTAATTTGGTGTTGCAACTTTTAGGTCATTCTCTAATGTTTTATGAAAAGTTATAAATTTTAATCTAAGAGACTGCAAAATCGCCAATTTTAGCCTGGCACTTTTGACTAGTCACAAGGGGATAGATATGTGAAAAAATTTTGCAACATCTCATATTTGGTCCTGGCCCTGAAAGGGTTTAAAAGGTTGAATGGAGACCATATCCGCAAAGGACGTTAAATTCTTTCACCAAATACATTGTTTCTTTTTATTAAGAAACCACTTCTATTTAGAAAACCGCTTTGAGATATTTTTAAGGAAACATTATTCAGCCACTTGACTCTCAAAAAATCTTTGTTTTAAAATACGATAAAATTTAATATTTTTTTCTCGAATTAAGGAGTTCACTAATGTACTAATACATTTTGACCTATAACTCTGTAAAAATAAAAACATTAAAAGTAATAAATCCACAAGTTTTATATTTCACACATAAAATAACGTGGTGGAACTTGTTAAAACCTATGAAATTTACGGTTTTTTATTTAGGGATAAAATACTATTCATTTTTATTAATGCCTTATTACTCAATCTTTTCTTCATACACAATTCAAAGATCTGACCCAATATAACTTACTGATTTCTTATACAAAATTTAAAGTCTGTGTGTAGATAGGCAAAAATATTCATAAAAACGCTGATACTTATAACACACACTAGTATCCAAACAAGCTAATTCCTCAGTTACGATTTGGGTATTTCAGATAAGTTTATAAAATTCATACTTCAAAAACACTTTATAGCTATGTCTATTTGCAATGGCCGATTAAATACTCCAACAATATATGATGGGCACTCGAATATATCCCTGACTTTAAAATAACTAGATTAATTATAAATAGTAAAGTTTTTAGGATCTTAAAGTTGAAGAGTGAAACTACGTATATACTACGTACTACGATGTAAGTATACAATGTAACACACCACATTTCTCTGTAAAAATTATATAATATACAAATGAATAGATACAATTATTCAACGTTAAAAATACTAGCTGATACTGCTAGAGTCGATAATGGCACTAAAAAGTTGACTTTTATTCCCGTCGTATGTAACATTGTAATCGTTTAAATGCCTTCATTAGTTGAATAAAGGATTATTAAATGTTGAAATGGTTTTTTGATTATCAATCAACTTGACATTAGAATGGACATAGACAGTTCATAAACCCTGTAAATATCAAAAATGAACTGCCTACCCTCTATAAACATCATCCTCGTTTATATACCTACATAAAATTTACAAAAACAGCTATTAAATTAAACTAAACTATTGATATTTTTAAGACATATTACAAATATTAGTGATATCATGATTATCAAAGATACGTGATTAAGTTTCTAATTTGTTTGAACCCAAAGTGAACATTAAAGACTAAATCTCAAAGGAATAGAACTAACCGACGAGTCAAGTTTCAACATATGCTTTGTACGCCTTCGTAATGGAACTTGCAATGATTCTTGATTACAAAGGAGCTCTTTTTCGTGTGACATATTTTAACATTAATCAATGAGTTATGTTAAGCAAATTGTTAATTTGTAGTCCTGAACTGTTTGAATAAATATTACTATCTCAGGTGATACAAATATGTAAATTGGAAAACATATTTACAACATACACACAGTATTACATGTTGCTTTGTATTATGATTGGAAAAAACAATATTATAATGTATTTCTAATGCGTATGATTTAGTTGTATTGATCATGGTTATCATATTTATGAGTAAATCGCGGTGGATGATTTAAAGTGAAGAAGATTACCAGTTTACTGTAGTGATTGCTCCACATTTTATCGTCTGTTGGATATAAAGTACACTTTTTAAAACGTAAATTTTATTTATGTATTATCTACAAAAATATAAATGTTATGTTTAATGATCTTTCAACATTATGGTCCCTGTGTCATGCGATGGATTGTTAATTAACCTGAAGAGTTATCCTGTGACGCCTCACTACAAGATAGCTGATGATCTAGGTATTAGTGTTTACCTTTACAAAGAAAATAGAATTATTTGAAACAGAATTTTCTGAATGATTTAAATTGTTTAAAGGTGTGATTATATTTTTCATACAGTTAATTCTACAGAGGGGTTTATAACGAAAAGTGTTGTATATAGGGGAAGGAAGGGTGCTTAAGGGAGTACAAGTAGTGAAAATATTAAAACATTATAAATGCTGGATTAAGGAATAAAACTTTAAAGCTGGACGTTTTATGGTAAAGTCCGCAATTATTCATGTAAATATTCACAAAAATATCAACATGTACAGCTACCAGGACCATATAAAAGGTTAGAGAATTCTTTTTTTTTAACACCAGTTACAAAAAGATAACTTTGACAAAACTTAGTCTCTAGAAGTTTATCTTGTAATATTATAACACACTGAGAACTGCTCACACCTTCAGACTGACGTAAGATGGAAATATACTAAAATTATTATCAATACAGATATTACAGTTTCTATATAATAATGCTGTATTAATTATGTCTGACATCCTGTATAGTACCGAAATGTGTTAATAGATCTAATATTTTAACAACATTCTGCGTCTTAAATAAACTAGTTTACGGTATTAGTGAATTTGTAAACTCAGATATTTAGAAACCTCAATGGTTTGCTTAAAACCATACACATATATTGTGAAAACTATGAAAATGTTTGAGTTACATTTCAAAAAGTAATCTCCTCTGTATACTGGAGGCTAGGTTAAGACGAATTGTAGAGTGCGAAAACAGCGTTCGCGTACCTGTAATTGAACTCGGGCTCTACAGTTGATAAGCTGAGACAGTAATTAATTAGCTATCAGGATGGCAGACTATGTCTGGTAACTATTTCTTCAGCTAGTGTCCTTTAAATGTGAAAGTACAGCTGTTTTATTATTTCTCACGATAGCACATTTTATAGTCGAGAAACGGAAATTTTAAAATTTAGCCAAAGCGATAAGGTTTATTATTAAACCTTTAATGGAGTCCAGTGAGTCATTGAGTGCATGAAACTCTACCTCTTCAATTGTTGTCCAATAAAAAAGATCTTTGGTGTAAATTTCAATATTGATTTAACAGAAGTGAGGCCTGTAGAATAAGGCTCTTTGCTAAAGTGTGTTTTACATCGAACTTTAACAATTTTAATTTAAATTAATTGTCAACATTTATATTATGAAAATTTTAAAATATGGCTGTTAGGCATAAGTAACAAGTATTGATTTAAACTCTTTTTTATAACTATTTAAAAAACCCGTCTTATTACCTTGACCATAACAAAATTTTTTCTGAAGATCTCAGCCCAAAATACAAGTTTGTCAACATCTATCTCATAAACAAATAAATTTTAATTTTAAAGTATAATAATCTTTACAAAATAAGTATGGAGTCCAAATTCAGCAAATATAAAAAGCCTGTTTAAATTTTTAATGTAGTGGTTGGTGCTGTGATTTATACCGCGACTACGACACCAACCACTAGGATGTATACTGCTTAGAGTAGCAGGAGATAGAAAAAGCGGAACGAGTTATTACTTAATAATAAGAAAAACTTATCCAAGTAGGTCCTAGTCCTGGTCCTGCTTCTCGACATCGCATCCTGTTCCTGGCGGTGGTTCTCCGGCTCACTGAGAGTTAAACTACTTTTGAAGAACACATACAAAATTACCAATCTAACAAAATTTAAAATATCTCGTATGTTTCTCTGTCGTTTCCATGGAAATCTATAATTGTAATAACCATTAATGTTGAGTATGTGTTACCTGTTTAAACAGATGAAGAGCTTTCTGCACCAGTCAAGGTGTGATATCTGAAAATGGTTTTGAGAGCTTTTATAAGCCACGGGATCCTAGAGGTTAAGAGGTAATAGAGGTCATAGCTTCAGATAATATGGTATATAGAGTATGGGGAGATAATAGAGTGTATATAGTGGGACAACTTTATATCAGTCTTAAATTTCCCCAAATCGTGGCTTTCATAAGTAAGAGCTTTCTGAGCCTACGAGTTTTAACATCATAGCTTGACCAATAAGCTGGTCCTTTTAAATCTTAGAGTCCTTCATAAATAATTATGGTTCCAGAGGCGTGTATAATGTATATCCTATTGGCCAAATGTAATATTAGATGCTTGTGGCGATGCAAGAGCTCCAGTGATCAGTTGTTTCCAGAAGCTGAGAATTCTAGTTAAGGGAAGCTTTCTGAGGCTAAGATAGTCACAAAGGTTCAGAGTGTACGAAGATCATGTCATTCAAAAGAAAATAACTCCCAGCGTGAGATCGTACAGTGTTTAGGATATAACAGAGAAAAGATAGTGATAAGGATGGAAGTTTCTAGAAACATGGAGACGGAGGATTTAGTTAACTTTCGCAGATACCCCCCTATTCAATTGTTATGATAACTACATGATATTTATATGTTGTCAATTATAACTTTTGTTTTTAATCCAATAATCATGAGTTAATTTTCTCATGACATGACACCATTTGTTTCACTGGCTGGAGGTCTATTATTTTTGATTAATTTATAACCACTCCATCTTAGTTGTGTTATACGTTATCTACTATAAAACTATTATTTTATATTATAAAAGGTTTAACAAACTTCATCTTACAACTAATAAGCAGGTTCGCCTAGTTATGGATTGCTGTTCAAAGTTACTGTAAACACCCTTAAACACAAGACCGCTACTGAGTATCCTCGTGTAAAAGCGCATCACGTGACGTGAGGTTTTTCAAATTAGTCTAACTTAAAATACTATATCCAGTTTTTTTTTCCAAAATCGTTATGTATGTAAATGTCGACGTTCTATAAAATTTATCTCAAAGAATGAATTATTCAGTCATAACACAGGAGGTGAGAGTTAAACTGCATTGCATACTTACACAATCTGATTTGTATTAAAATTAATAGTAAAATTTTCCTCTAATACAGAAATTAAACAACGTATTCAATAGTTCTTATGGAGGTCTAAAGGGTTTAAAACACGGAATGAAATTTTTTTTCACACATTGTATTTTTAGTTTGACACATTTAAAATCAACCCTGAAACGAAAATAAATGTTATATCCGCACCAGCTAACTATAGTATACAATGAGAGCATTCAATACATTTATATAGTTGTATAACGGTGAAGTGTCCATTTATTCTAATGGTTAGTTTAAAGTGTTTCAAGGCAGGAAAAATGTATCTGAAAAAAAACATTATCGTGTCATATATTTAACATTTTTTCACACACTTACAACCAAACATAGGCTGTCAACGAATTTCTTCTTAGAAAAATCCATAATTTTTTCAAGGAAACCAGGTTTAAGTGGGTATACAGTGCAAGTTTAATCTGACCTCCAAGTATATCAATAATATATTTGTATTAGATTTACAATTTTTATTCACCTGGAACACGTGCCTAGTAATAAATTAACTCTTACGCTAACATTGGCAACAAAAAAATATATATTTGCAAAAAAAATTGTTCTTTTATTTTTTTCTTATTAATATCATGTTTACGTACACTTGTAAAAGCACAGTTAGTTCTATATTAATATTCAAATGACCTGCAAATCTATTTTAATTGCTGCAGTTGTAAAATTCTGCCCACAGTGTAAAAATATACGAAGGTAGAAGCCATCATCAAGTCTTACACATCAGCTGAACCGTATAATCCCAACCCTGCGAGCAGCGACTACTCTACCGAGCGTTAATAAGGAGTATTATCGAACTGTTACGTCCCACGGATACTAGACTGTGGTTACGTCTAATGGGCCCGTTTTAGTTTAATCGATTTTAAAATTTATAAATTTTCTGTTTTATTTATAAATAGAGATATTTTAAATTATCAGTATTGAAGGGAATTGGGGATCTGAAGGCTTTATTTCAACGTACAAAAAGGCTAATTTCACGTTTCATAGTGTCCAGGAAATATAGATTGTAATTTTCAAATTGTTCGCCCTTAATTACCTGTTATTTCCATATCAACCGAGATCTAACAATTCTCTAAAATGTAACATAATCTCTGCGAACTCTTAGAAATGTTTTTTTTTTATTTGCCACTTTTTAATTACTTATAATAATGGCACCTTTGATTAAGCAGTAAAGCTATGTAAGAATATCGGATCACGACATAGTAAACTTTAGAATTTTATCCTCGTTGTCATACGACTTCTGCATCTAAAATTATTTTAAAAAACATTTATATAGTTTTAGATTTCTTCAACTTTACTCAACTGCACATGCTACCAGTTCTGTTTTGACATACATAGTTTTCAATGATAATTAACTGCTATTTAAATGAATTGCCAAAATGTCAATCATTTTCGTCTGAAAAAGTGTTTTATCCTGTCTGAGAGATAAAAAAAGTTCAGCATCCAATTAGTATTAAAACATTTCAACGGTTGTTATTTTGAAACACGATACATTGCTTTTATTTACAAACATTAATACTAGAGTTCAAAGTGTAGTTATAAACTATTGTTGTTTACATCAATATGCAAGTTTCTTCTGCATTCAAATGCCTTGTTGAGAAAAAATTAACTAGTTTTTTGATGAATTATTTCATTTTTAGAGATGAAACATCCTACTAGCGTAAACAGATAGATTAATATTCAATTGAAACGCGTAATACGAGTAAAGTGTAATTTTATATATAAAAGTAATTGGTTTGTTACATAACTTACCTAGTATGAAGATTACGTATCACTGTTTCGACGATAGTGAGAAGGTTGAAAGTTTCATTCTAAGTGACTTTACGAAATTATACTTGACTATATTATTGTTCAACGACGGGTATCAGTAATACGATCTAAATGTCCTAGTTACGCTCTTTTTTAAAAGCGCAATTGTACCTATAAATGAGGTAATTTTTGTCATTTGCCACAACTCAAAAGTGTTTTAGTACGAGTTATCTTATTTTATAGCTTTTAAATTCGGCATTACCCATTCAGGATGTGTTTTATTTTTAAAACTTTTTACGTAATATTTTTAAATATTTATGTCTTTATGTATTTCATTAAAAGATTCAAAGTGTCTATGTATTCAAAATTCTATATGTACTCACTCATAATAATCCTTAGAGTCAGTGCTGTTTTGCATGAACAAGACTTTTGGGTACGTTGGAATCCTTATTTTCGAAATAGTTTTGTCTTGTTATGGCACAGATAATAAATTTCCAAAAAACTCCCTCATAAGCAAACCTTGTTTGGACTCTAGTACGGTTCTCTACAGGGCCTTTGCTAACGAATACATAAGGGCGTTGACCCCTTGCTTGTTTAGACTGAGAGAGAGACTTTACTATAATAGGAGATAACACCTTACTCCAATCCAAGATTGCTCAGCAATATTGTCCCATTATCATTTATTTATATCAACAATAACGTTTATCTACACTAGGAGTGTGTCCCAACTATCTATGATATGAATTAGGTTTATTAGAAGATGTTGATGCCTGAATGTATCCTATTTAAATCTTTCACTGAAACTATAAGAGCTCTTGAGCATGAAAAGTTGTTAAATAAGGCTAGACTATCAGATGTTCATCATATTTGAGTCTCCATTATCACTGCAGGAAATGTTCATCACCGTAAAACACTCATTAACAAGTACCAGACTCAGGAGACATCAGGACACATCTCAGTTAGATCTGGTGGTGCTAGCAATAATCTAGCAGGAGCACTGACGGAGCGGCTTGTTTGTCTTGATCCTTACCGGACAGCTTTAGTAATTACACTCAAAGATATTGGGCCTGGGATTAGGGGCAATACTATGGATAATTTATTTATTTTCCTCTTCAACAATTGTTATATATTTTAGTAATTCCTACTTTATGATCAAATAATATATTAAGTAAAATATTAATAATTTAAAAGTGTGATTATTATTCCAAAAACAAAATTGGCATAATAGAAAGTATAGTTCATGTATTTTCTAATTTTACTTTTTAATTCCAAATAGACATAAAGTAGAACATAGAATTTGCAAGAGAACCGTAGGAATGTAAAATTCCTTACTTAAAATTTCTGTTTACTTAATGGATTGATTGTGACGAAACAGGATTCTCCTACTTTTTTCGTTCAGTGATACAGGAATTAGTTCACTTCGTTTAGATATATGCAACCTGATTTCTTCCTATTTCACATGTGTTTTATAAGTGACAGAATATTCAGGATATGTAACATTATGGGTGCTCCTGTATAGATCCGGTGAGCTCAGTCAATTATCTCAGTTATGTCACCATAGGCAAAGGAGAGGGCTGATAAGGCTCTGTGCCAGTCTCTCCCGCCAAAGCAATTTGGAAAAAAAACACTCAACCATGTCCTGGCTAGTAACCACTAACAATAGTCATCTTCCAAGGTAGGCTTTGTGATGATCCTTCTTCAGAAGAACATCTACATTAATAACTACTACCCATAACCTGAGAAGGCGGCGACCTACTTAAGGAGAGAAGATAAGACTACTTCCTACTGGAAGATGGTTGCAGAACTAGCCTACTCATCCTTAAGAATTCGTCCTTCTCACATGTTATAAATAATAATGTCTTTTATTTTGGAGCGTCTCTCAGTACAAACTGCTTTACAGATCAACTAAAGTCAAACTTAACACTAAGAACTCATACTAAAGTTGCTTATTCTAATTGCATTCATAAATAATCTAAATCTAAATTTTTTAGGTTACAATACGCAACAGTCACTTACAACTAGTTAACATATAATCCTTAAATTTAGATATAAAACTTGACAGTGACTTTGTGCTCTTCAAGCTAACCGGGTAGGTCATTGTACAATTTGTGCCAAAGTAGGAAAAGCTTTAATGTAGAATTGATTTAGAAATGTAATCGATTTGATTGCTCCTGCATTGGTATACATAATCAAATTGAGCTTCCAAAATGGAGTTTTTCCTGAAAAACTAAAACAGAGCATTGTAGTACCAATTCTTAAAAAGAAAAATTCAATAAAATTAGACAATTTAAGACCGATAAGCATTCTTTCAGTTTTCTCTCTAAAATTATTGAAAAGATTATTATTATTCGTCTAGTCTCCTTTCTAAATAATAACAGATTTTTCAGTACAGACCGTTTTGGGTTTTACAAAGGGGAAATCAACAGAGGACGCTCTCATTGACGTAACTAACTTGATATACGGTAGCTTAAACAATAGTAAATTGACTACTGGTATTTTTTGTTGACTTTAAAAAGGGTTTTGACTTAGTAAATCACAAAAATACTCCTAAATAAACTTGAGTCAGCCGGTATCAGGGGTTTCCGCCTTAAACTGGTTCAATAGCTACTTAACTGGGAGAAAGCAACAAGTGAGAATAGGTAACCACCTTAGTACTTTCCCTTAATAATTATGACAGGAGTGCCCCAGGGTTCCGTTATCTCTGCAACTTTATTTTTAATTTTTATTATACATGATTTATTACAAACTAATTTTAAAGGAAAAGTATTTGCATTTGCTGATGATTTGGCTTTATTTTACTCTCATTCTAATGTAAATTGCTTGGGGGATATTATGGCTCATGATATCGCAAAACTAAAAAAATTCGGTGTGAAGCTACCAGAATGATAGTTAATGTTGACAAAACAAAGTCTATTAATTTTAGCCTTTCAGATTACAACATTCCGTTCACTTTAAAATTTCATGATTATAATTGTAGTTATATTTATTGCAACTGTCAAACATATAGAAAAGGTCAATAACATTAAATATTTAGGTATAATCTTTGATAGTAGGTTAACATGGGAAAACCATATAAGCGACCTTCATAAGAAATTACGCATGTCGATAAGAAAGTTATATTTTTTAAAAAAACTGTTGTGATAAAGAACTATTAAGAACATTATATTATGCACTAATCCATTCACGGATGCAGTATGGAATAAATTTGTTGGAGTGGGACGTTTTAAATATCTAATTAAAAAATTAAGAGTTACGCAAAACTACTTCCTCAGAATAATTTTAATTAAACGAAAAACTGACAGTTCATTTCCACTTTAAGTTGATTTAAAAATATTACCGATTCAACATCTGTTTGTATACAAGGTGTTAAGAACCTTCTTTATTAGAAGCGGGAATAATGGGAACCAAAATATATTTTTACTCTACCCGTAATGTACAACATGGTACAATAAGAATTCCTAAAGTGAACAAAGAAAAGTTTAGGCATTCCTTCCAATACCTTGCTTCTAAATATTTTAATCAAATACCAATTTCTTTTAGGACTTTATAGTAATTATTTTTAAAAAAATTGTGCTAAATTTTTCAATTGGTTTTTTATTGCAGGAAGATGTTAAGTTTTTAAAATTATGTCCTCAGATAAAAAATATGTAGTTCAGTTAGTTTAACATGAAATAGAATTTTTAAATTTACATATAATTATATATCTATATTTTTTATTTAATTATTTATTTGTTACATGTGTTAAATGATATATTGTTGGTTTGTTACGGTTATTGCTTAAATGTTATAGTTATCGTTAAGATTTTATTATTGCTATTGGTGTGTTACTATTAGTTTAATTGTTGTTATTCTGTGTTGAGTTATTAATATATTGAATACCGACATATATATATATGTATTGTTACATGTGTTGAGTAATATATTGTTGATTTGGTACGTTTATTGCTAAAATGTTATTGTTATTGCTAAAATGTTATTGTTATTATTAAGATTTTATTATTATTATTATGGATGTATTACTTGTAGTTTTAATTGCTGTTGTTCAGTGTTAAGTTATTAATATAATGAATACCGTCATATATATAATTGTATATGTTCAGTATACAGTAAAATAAGTTAGTGCACTCAGTAACAAGAAGGAAGGAAAAGTTAGAATTGGATTAGCTTACCCACATAGAGGTTAGTTACACACAACACAATACTTGTATCACTTGTATTAATTACCACACAATCACAATTATTAATTTTCACAACACAGCCAAATTCAAATTCTTTATTCAGCATGTAGACAGAGTTAACAATGTATATGCCAAGTCAACAAATCATAACAAAATATAATAATGTCTCTCAATAAAATAATTTTACTTTTTCAAGTTTACACTATCTTATCAGCTAAAAAGTCCTTAACAGAACAGTAAGCCTTCTCGATCAACAACCATTTCTCAATTTTTTTCTAAAAACTGTGTAATCTTGGACTAATCTTAAGCTTAATGGAAGACTGTTAAAAAGAATTACTGCTGAATATTTTAAATGATTTTCAAAAAAATGAGGTGGAGTGTGGCGGGATATTCATAATGCATCTGGGTTTACTTCTTGTTCCATACATGTGAGTCGGAAAAAAATCTATTAAAAAGGTGAAAGTTTTTATGAAGAGAAATGATAAGGTTTCCAGAATATAAATGAAAGGAAAAGTTAAAAGTTTGTTGAAGGAAAAAAGATTAGCACATGAGGTTTCTGGATGGGACATGACAAATCATTCTTAAAGCTTTCTTTTGAAGCCTAAACACAGACTTAGTTTTGGTGCTTTCAGAACCCCAAATGGAAACCCCGTAAGATACGAATGGATAGATGATGCCATAATAAATAGCAGTAAGAATTTCAGTTAATGCGAAACGAGCCAGATTTCTGAGCACAAAAATACCCTGAAATCAGCTTCCTACAAACATGCTCTATATGGAGATGGAAAGACAAATTGCAGTCAATAGTAAGGCCAAGAAATTTTACGGAGCATTCTGAGAAAAACAGCTTCATCACCCAAATAAATACTGACAAAACTTTTGCTTGAATGGCTGTTAATTGAAAATTCAATGAGTGTAGTTTTTGAGACATTTACTTGAAGACTGTTTTGCTCAAGCCAATTAACAAGTGCATTCCCTTCTAAGAATGTGTCGAGTTGCAGGTGATCTCTGGAGGAATTAGAAAACGTTAGTGACGTGTCATCTGCATATAGGCACAAGTTTGGTACAGTTAAGCCCTTACAAAGATCGTTGATAAAGATTAAAAAAGGACAGGGCCCCAAAATTGAACCTTGGGGCACGCCCTTGCTGATAGTTCCTTTCGTGGAAGAACTATTGCAGATGTTATTTGACGCATCAATAAAACTAACCTTAACAAACTGTGCCCTTTTGAACAGATATGATTGAAAACCACTGAAGTGCGACACCTCTAATCCCCATTATAGACAATTTATTTAGAAGAAGAACGTGATCAACTAAATCAAAGGCTTTAGTTAAATCAAAAAATAAGCCACTAGACCGGTTACCCGAGTCAATAGTATCAACAATGTTCTGCACAGAGAACATTGCGTCAACAGTACTTTTCCCTTGGGTGAACCCATATTGATGTTGAAACATCAGCTTGTTGTGCTGTAGGAAACTTTTTAATACTATTTTCTCTATAACTTTAGAGAAGGTTGAAACTACAGAAATCGGCCTGTAATTTGAACAGTCCAGATTGCAGCCTTTCTTGTACAAAGGGGTGACCATAGCGAGTTTCAAACAGTCAGGAAATATACCCATTGAAAATGAATGATTAATCAATTCACTGAGTGGCTCTGCCAGCTCTAAGACTACGTTTTTCAACAAAGCAGATGATATTCCATCTGAACCAGCGGAATTCTTTGATTTTAGGCTGCGAACTGACTCAGCAATCTCCATAGGATTAGTAGGCGACAAGAAAAACGAATTCAGAGGACATGTACTCAAGGCAGAAGAGCTAATATTAGGCGGAACCTTGTTGGACTTATCACCCACATTAAGAAAATAATCAATGAAAAATATTACACACTTCTGAGGGATCATTAACAACCTCTCCTAAATTATTCCTGATTTCTGGTTTTTGGTACTTTTTAAAGTCATGTGAACCTCGACTCTGATTAACGATCCCCCAAAGTGTTTTGGTTTTATTAGATAACGTTCTGAGCCGCTTAGCCACACTATCAGACTTGAGTTTCAGAATAAGCTTACGATACAACTTCTTGAGGCCAAGATATCTTTGCCTAAAGGGGTTGGACAGAAGGCAAATCTTTCGATTCCTAGTAAGAGGATCTTAACTGTTCCCTAACCCTTATCGCCTCACCATCTAGCTTAATCCTACACTTGTCCCTACTCTCTGAAGGGACCTTTCTCCTGACCAAGGGCAAACAAAACGTTGTAATAATAGTCAATGTGACTCAAGAATAGCTCAAACTTTGAATACAAATCAGCCCAGTTTTCCTTATTCAAGTAATATTTGAAGAGACTAATGTTTTCCTCTGAGAAAACACGGTTGTAGCGGAAAAGAGCTGGGGATGACTTTGAAGATGATTGAGAACCAACAATTGCAGCCTGTGCATGATGGTCACTTAAGTATGACACTATAACAGAGCTCGAAAAACAGGGTTCAGGTATATCTGTGTATATATGATGAATCAGGGTTCTAGACTTCTTAAACTCTCGTGTATACGAACGAATGGTTTGGCGAAGACCAAAAGGACAGCATATCGTTTAGTATAGTTTTGGAGTCGTTGGAAAGAACCCGCTAAATCAATATTGAAATCGCCCAGGACAATTGTATTTGCACTCCCTTTCATAACCTGTGAAAGACAATCATAAATATTTTTGTAGAAGACATCCTTGCAATTAAGGGGGGGTCTATATACCCCAACAATATAAAGTTTTCCACTGTCTTGCTCAACAGAAATGGCCACCAATTCACAGAAACCTTCAACGCAGTAGTTAGAGACATCAATAAGGGAAAAGGAAGCATCTGGTTTAATGAAGAGAGCAACTCCACACGTTTCCATTCCGGATCTACAGAACGAACTTGCCATCACATAACCATCCAATTGCAAAATGCCGAATTGGTTAACGTGATGCTCACTATAATACACACCACCATTGGATTTTCTTCCTGAATGAAAAGCTGGAGAGTTTCATAATTATAATTTAAAAACCCCGTATATTCTGATGAAGGACGTTCAGGGAAGTATTATGAAAGCCGTTGCGTACATCACCTGGATTGAAGTCCAAGGCAGAAGCAACGGGGGAAAAGTCACGTTGTGCTAAGATGGGGGATTGGGATGAGGTGTTGAATCGTTTTCCCGACGTGAGAGCAGGAGTATCTGGTTCGGGTTCAGGTGTATAAGGTTTAGTTTCAGGAGCAGTAGGAGTATCAGGTTCAGGTGTACCTGGTTCAAAGGATTGTGTTTCGTTCCTTATGAGCACTTATCTTAGAAAGAATCTGGTGCATTATGAAAACCCAGTAGAAAATTACCCTCCTTATTCAGATATCTACCATCCCTTGTAAGGTGACGCAGTCTTAAGCAAAAGTTTAAATCAACATACTGTACTCCAAAGTTGAAACACATCAACTCTATCTGCTCATTCAACATACACAGAGTACCATACTTCAAATCACGCCTTATTGGAATACAATTTAAAAATACCTTAGAAGTAGGGAACTTAGTTTTAACAGTATATAAAAGATCTGCCATAGAATCTAGAATTAAACGTTTGCAACACCCCCCGTTATAATCAGATCCACCATTATAGCACAAGATTACATCATTAGTGCCAACATTTAAATAAATAACCTTAGGCTTTTCATTTAGATAAGACATAAGTTTTTGCTTTATTGTACGTATTCTGGCTCCAGTATTCAAATCAATTGTAGCACCTGAGTCGAACACTGCTTGCCCGAGTATCTCAATAACGAATCACCAATAATCAAACATGATTTTAAAGGTAACTCATTACAACTTAGGTTTTCATTACATGAAATGTCATTAACAATCAAGGGGCTATCGCTAACATTACTTATACTGGCATGTATGTTTTTCTCTTTTGGCTGATTTCGATCTGTTACAGAGACAGAGGAGTGAGATATCACTGAGAGCTCCTTAGCTGGCTTAGAAGTCCCGCATACACCAGGGGTCGTGTTTTTTAACTCTGTAAAGTCGTCAACATCAATATCACTCAGAACAGCATATTTATTCCCGCACTCGATTGACACTTCTTGCTGAGGAAGTTTTGTTTGTTTAGATCGTTTACGCTTTGAATTTGATTTTACAAGTTTCCACTTGTCACCTTTTACATCTAACAAGTTTTTACAGTGTCAAATTTACAGCTAGTAGTATGAGTATTGTTATCTAACTGAGGGGGGGATGATTGCAACTGGTTGTGAGAAGGAGTGCTCGAAGGTATGACAGAGTTGAGGGCAGGTGATGGACAGTCAGGTAAAGTTACATTACAATAGAACCATTCAGTGAATTCTTCCTTACGTCTAGGAGAATTAACAATGAGTAATTAACAACGAATTTTGCATTGACAGTTACATTGAGACCATATTCAAAATCATTCGCCTGCTGTTGACATTTGATCTCTACTAGACTAGATTGAGGTACATTTAAAATTTCTTAAAATGTTTACTGCTGAGCTCAAATTAACACCTAAAACAGAAGTCAATGTGGTAAGCCTTACATACACCTCGATCAATAAATAAAAGGGACCAGTGTGTTCCAGAGTCAGCTCTCTGCTTATCAACACTGTTATTTTACACAAAGAAATACATAATTGGCATTATTGAAAGTGGAGTTGGACAAAGTGTCATTAATCGCCTCAGGTGTGTACCAACTTTTAACAAATGAGAAACAGCTGGGTTAAAACAATAAAATTTCATCTCTACCCTTCACACTATTAGCAATAGCTGAAAAATAATCCGAAATAACATGCTCCTCAACCCATTTGTAAGAACTACATTTTTTGTCACTAATACTATTTACACTGAGTTCAGCAGTTAATAAATATAGCTTATAACTGAGATTTTTTATAGTTAAATCGTTTTTTTTCATTGGACTCAGACGACAACAAAACCTTGGCTTTAATACTGCGAACATACTCAGATAAGGTGTTGTTCTCGGCGATGAGGGTTTGAGATGTGAAGCTCTCGCTACCGTAGTTCGTCAAGCAACGATTGGACTTTTTTTTTAAGGTCGACAATCTCAACGTTCGATTCGTCCAGGATTTTAAAAGAGTTGTTCATTTCGTTCCTTCTTTGTTCCTTTTTCTAAGTCAAGCTTCGTTGAAAGTAACTGAAGTTCATTAACTTGAATGAGTGAGATCACTTAGGCAGCATTTATATGAGGAGTTTTGTTTATCAATTTTATTTAGAAGATCACTGATATGTATACTAAGGTTAGTGAAGTCAAGTTCTGGATAGTTAGTCATTAGAGCGTTCAGCTCAGAAGTCAAAGAAATAAGACAGATCTGAAGATCGTTCGTCAGTTTCGCTTGTAAACAATAATCTTCTCATTGTTAACTTGTGACAGTTTCAACAAAATATAGGTAAACACAATGTGGATAGGATAGTAAATTGTAAATGGATAGCTTAGTATTTATTTCTGATGAATTATGTCACTGAGTATCCAGGATGACGCCGGCTAATGCATGACTGAGTCAGGCACAATTTGGACAAACCTCTGTTGGAGAGCAAAACTGAACTTTGCTCTCTGAACAGGTTGGACAACCAATGAAAATAAAATCACTGTTTGCCGGCGTTATTCAACAATATTTGGATATTCATAGAAACCTATCAGCTCTGGTTCACGTCAGTAGTATTAAAAAATAAATAAAATAAAAAGGAAATACTACAATTGGAGGCTCATTTTAAATAACTATTTAAGTTTGCTGGACTCTACGTTAAGTGTATTAATATTATTATTAAATTTATATCACTGGCTACACTACTGGTAATAGTGGCCAGTAAATTCTGAAAAAGTTATTGTGAATTATACTTTGTAAATTATTGGTGGAATAATTTATTATTATTATTACTATTATTATTAGTCAGGCAGAAAAGTGTATTATTGGCAAGTATTAAAAGATTGGTTACAAGAATGTAGATAAAACTTATGCTAACCAGTAACGAGTAATAGACTTGCGAAAATATATGTTTTATTTAAAATGAAAATAACGAGACAGTTTTATGACACTCAGCCTTATTCCGAAATTGGAACATGCACCATCACATATAACTCATTCTTCTATATGTAGAAATTCCGTTCAAAGTTTTATACCAGTTTTCTGGTAAGCAAGCGATAGGCAAGAGTGCAATAAAGTTAAATATTGTCACTAACGTTTAAAATTGGCTGCAATATATTATAATTTATTTTTAATCTGCAAATAAAAATGTTACTTGTAAAACCTTACACAATAGTACTCAGTTTGATAATTTTTGTTTAATATTTTTTTCATTTCCATTTTGGTTACCTTTAAGAACTTTGCAAAAAATATTAGCTGAAGCTCATCCAAATCCAATCGGTTAACATGTACTAATATAAAACACAGTGTCCCTTTAAATATAAAATAACCTTCATACCAAATATTGAAATCTAAAGTCAGTTCGTTTTCGGAATATCGTGCGAACTGAGACAGACAAAATTAAAATATTTTCAAGCCTCACGAGTGATAAACATCGCTAAAGCTCAGTGAATTATTTAATTTTAAAAAATATAACAGAACTTATATAAGTGGATATAAAGTTACAATATTAGGATGCTGTGCTGAACATTATAGGTACCAAAGTTATCGCACTTCTCAGTACAAGTCAATGGTTATCAAAGTTTAAAACTTCATGTTTATGTCTTTCCTGACGTATACCTATTATCATTACAAATTAATTTAAAAGATAATTATGGAATTAAGAGTGTAAAAACAAAAATAGGGTTTTTGTGATAAGTGTTAATTTGAACTAAAACGGACATCACCTATTAACGGATATCATTTTCCTTCTAAAGGGCATACAAGCTAAGGGCTGAAGTAAAAAAAAAAAAAAAAAAATTGTCGCAAATATTTTCTTATATTCTTATAAAGTTCTAATGAGCTAGTATTCCGATAACTATTTTTAAAAATACCAAAATTAAATTTGAACTTACAGCTAATATAACATTTAAAGCCATCATTCGAGTAAATTTATTCTGCATGGTTATCGAGTCGTTACGTTTCTCAATAACATTCACCATTACAATGTTCCAGTTAGTGAGGAACCATGTGAAATAGAGTGATGACTATATTATTTATTCAATATTGAATATTGTATATACTTATTGAAAAAACGTATCCATATCAGTTTCCAATTGAAAATGTTTGAGATTCTAAAAATTTTAGTTTACAATTTAAATTTTTTATTTAAAAAATCTCTTTAAGTAATAAAGTTTATAGTATAACCACGTCATGGGGCTTAATAAACGACACCAGAAATACTGAATAGCAGTCTTTACCAGCATATATTTAGTGTAATGTAATATGTGTATGTGATTACCAGTGCCTCAGTTACCCCGGTCGCGGTATCTGGACCACAAGTTAGATAGCTTGTGACTTCTGAACAAACATTCTGATTGTTCCTATCTGATTTTGCAGTAGGTTGGCTTTCCTGTCAGTGTGTGATGAAAATTATATTCCGATAAACAATTGTAGTGGAAAATATCATGACAACTCGGAGTTGGCATTATTTTCAAATATAGCATTTTTGACTTTTTTCAGAGTAAAATTATTATTCATAGTGTAAGTGAACCATGTAAAAGGTGACAAAGGAATCTAAGGAGTTGTTTCTATAACTGTATCATCACAATCGGCAAGTTATAATCTCTTGTAAAGTAAAAGAAAGCTCTGGTGCTAATCTCGTCAACTAATTGAATTAAGTAAAAGATACAGACTATAAGACTAACTCTCCTCAAAAACTGTACAACAACGTTTTTAGAAATGATTGATTTTACCCAAATTAACGCAATACTTCGTGATTTTTGATCCGAAGTTAGCTAACATTCACTAGTTTTAAATTATTTTTAATGTTTACACTACTGTATAATGCCTGAAAATTTCTCTAAGACACATTGAAGTAAATAATTCTCCTAGTACTCTCTTCATTTGTTTATAAACTATGTGAGAATGGACCATAAAACATTTGGATTTGGTAAAAATATGTAATTGTAGACTGATTCTTTCTGTACATTTATAGTACTGAATGTATTTAAAGCCATAAATTCTGCTTAAGCATAAAACATAATTAAATGTTAATCAACATAAGTATCACTACGCAGGAAAATACATTTATTGCAAAAGTCCTTTTAATTAAAATCCTCTAAACTGAAAATGCGTTATAATAACATAGGAATTGTTTCACTGTTTTTTTTCTTTAATTGATAATCGAAAGATTAGAATGTATATAGCTTTGGGTAAAAAGAATATTTAGAGAATACCTTTGAATTGTAAATAATAAGGTAAGTCGTCCATAAATCCTTGTCTCGATCCCGGTCTTCGCCATAGTTCTCCTGGTGTGGATTTTCGCCCTAACGTGTTTTGAACATTAAACTGAACAGTTTAAAAAAGTCCTGGCCTTTATCAAGCTTTTGGCCATAGCACTTGTTTCTAGTCGCGTTTCTGCTACCTACCGTGGTGTAAGTTTAACGAATTGTATTTACGAGTCTTAAGCTTTGTTATACATGTCCTTTTGGTATTTCCATAGATAAAAAATTATGAAAAGTACGCACACTGGTTTCAGTTTTTGCCTTTACTTGCTTGTTTACGTCATGACTATTAATAACATTAAGTACATGTTATCATTTCGTGTTCAATGAAATCTTATGCATTAAATATAAAATTTAAATATTTTAGGGACGTTATAAACGTGGAATAAATTTTAATTTAAAAATTAACTATTCATAATATAAAGTTTTTTCAACAATTCACCTATACTATGTACTGTTTCCATCATTGAGAAATCTTATACAGGAGATTTTGTCTATGAATAAACTTTAAATATTCTGAGTCAATTTTTAATATAATTTTGTTTGTGTAATATGGCTTGTAATAATTTTGAGAGAAGTTTAAAAGTGCACTGTTTTGTATACTACGTAAATTAGGTACGTAAAAGCAACAATCTGAAAATCCAAGTTTTTTTTGTAAATAGACAAATTAGCAATAGCGTAAAACGGTCATATCGATAAAGATTTCAGGCTGATAAGTCTTGCAGTAATATATTGACATACAACCATAATCTATTAAAGGAACAGATATTTAATATAGGGTGTTATTCAAATGTTTACATGGTAGGTACTCATATTAGTATATAATCCAATATCATGTATTTCATTAAACTTTTGGTACTACACATGACTAATTTAAAACATTATTTCAGGTAGAACTACCTGATTTCAGATCAGAAATGATAGTACAAACATACACCGCTTACCACTATATGTGTTGGGTACAGAGCAACCTGCCCCGTGGTTTTCACATGCGTTTTTTATATTGGTAACAACACGACTACTACTAACATTAAACCCATTTATTGTTACGCCAACTCAAAATTTTCTAAGAAGACAAACGTTTTAAAAATAAAACAATATAACATAAGTTATAATATGATTTATCCCTGCCTCAAGTTATCTGCTAGATTATTATTTATACATCATTATCTAGGGATATTATTCGACATGACACTTCACACTCTTGATAATAATTAGTCTACATTAACGTCCTTTTAAATTTAAAAAAAAAAAATTATATAACTAATCACATACAAAAATGCATCACTAATCATTTTAAAAATGTATGCTTATGTTAAAATGCGAACTTTTTAGAAGATTTTAGGATGAATATACCTCAAAGTAAAACTGAGACATCGGAGGGCTTATTACTTACTTATTATGTCAGAATCTCAGGTAACAAAGGCACATTGTGAGTGAATGTACATAGCTTTAATACCAAATACTTGCAATGAAAGGCTTGAAAGCTTGAAAACCTATAAATGAGTAGGCCTATAATAATTTAATGTTAAATTAGGGCAATATAGTTCAGGTATTACATCATGTAGGTTTGTTAGTGAAATACCTTAACTAATAATTATGCAGGTTAAAGGTTAATAATACATTTACGTAATTCAATGAAACACTTAGAGGATCCTTTGTTTTTATTTCCAACAAATAAAGGAAACCGGCAGTTTTATTTACTATACACAAAATCCGTGCACACGAACCACAACTGGTGGACTGAGTATACGGGCGAGTAACGCAACTGTTTGATTTACAAAATATTATATTTTTATTTTATGAGTATTTCATATAATAGAGTCAACTACAAAATATCCTTATTGCCAAAACCAGTGAAATGAGTATATGGTTATTGAAAAACTATTTCATGATTTTAATTCCTTGGTTGTATTAAACAAATTCTTACAACTATAATTTAAGTACATTTAGGAAAATATAAGTACATTTAGGTAAAACTCATCTTTGCTGGGCATAATTTTTATGCGTTGAGTACATAGGCTGCTAGACTACTATATTTTTACTTATTGACCAGACTACTAGGGGGTTCGGTATGCCCTATCCTTCCCATGTTAATTTGGCCAATTGTATGTACCTTTTTCTCAGAAAACCTTTAAAGCTATCATCATCAAACTTTAGTACACTACTATTTAGACCTTTGTTAACATTTAGAGCGGAACAGAAGTTAAAAAAAGAAGTTTTTATTTAATTTGTTGTAAATAAAAGATTTATTAATTTTTTTGTAAAATAATTTATAATTATAATTTTTTTAATAAAATTTTAAAATAGATTTTTATAATGTCTTCCGCTCAAAATGTTAACAAAGGTCTAAATAGTAGTGTCCTAAAGTTTGATGATGATAGCTTTAAAGGTTTCTGAGAAAAAAGGTACATAAAATTAACATGGGAAGGATAGGGCATACCGAACCCCCTTAAACAATAAATATAACAAATTAGAATAAAATAAGCAGCTAAATGTATATGGAATTTATGTCCAAGAATTTTAACAGATATTTCACATGCTAAATTTCATTTAACAACTTTTTATTAATTACCGAGTTTTAGTATTAAAAATTAAGTATTAAAAGTGTAAATTATCATAATTTTTTTTAAAGAACCATGTTCTTACATCATACATGTTCTTTAGTTTTAATGGGTTACAATTGTAAAAATACAAAATTATTATTTGAAACATTTTATAATGTTATTCGAAATTTTTTTTCAAGCCAAACAATGAGAATTTTACAGCACAAAAATATCTAAATTTAAATGTATCGAATTCTTTTGATATCCTTGTATTCTTAATCCGAAGGAATTACAGAGCTCAAGTGTGGTGTTGGTCTGCAAAACAGAATAAAGTATCCCTTAGAATTAAATTTAGAAAAATAACGTATATCTGGAAGAAAATTTATTCTACGAGTAGTACTCTTATCCCAAAATTGTTAATGGATCCAAATGAAAAGTTTTGTACGTTATTCTAAGCGTACATACATGCATGGTCTTGCTTTTTTGGTCGCTCGATTGCTTAGTAAGCTAATTTGTCTGTCGCCTTGGCCTGTCATAAAATGAATTCATTTAGAAGTATATACGTGTTTTTATAAGTCATAAGATGGCAGTTTACATTGTATAGCACATGAACCTGCTTTTTCGATTGAAGGGATACATGAATTTCTCTTAAGACAGAAAACACACTACACTTTCTGTGGAGGTGTATAAAGGGTTAAAATTATTATAATTTTCCACAAATCATATTTACAGTTGCTATACACACAGAAGCCCAACTGTCCTACGCTAAATAAATGTATAATTAGCGTCAGGTAAGCGTAAACAAAACCTTATAATATTGCTAAATTCAGTTAGTTGTCTGAAGGTGATATAGCTGTTCTTAGTGTCCAACGGTTAGTTGTAATATCGACAAACTAATAATAGAAATAATTCTTTAACAAATATTGTTATTTAATGTTTTAGTTCTTTTTAATCCTTCACTTAATCTGAATTATAACGAAATGACAAATATCACAATACAAATGTCATGGACCCGAGTGTTACCACAGAAGAACTATAAAAAAGAGTGAAAGGTTGGTCTTTTCTGAATTTTTAGCCAATGACATTTACTGATTCCTACTATATAATTTGACAAAAAAAAAATGCAATATTGGCGGCAAATTAATAAAATCTTCATCTCCTATTTTTACTACCATGAACTTTTTACTACTCTTGGCGATGATCTCACTCCAGTGAGGAGGAATAAAAAATCTCTATTGAGTTGTATCTCTTGGCCTTCTCGATCACACCGAAGTCCCTATCACATTCATTGAAAGAATGACCCGGAACAAAGAATTTATGGTCAACCAATTTTTTAATTGTGTTAACCATGACTAAAACTTTACAGTCACAGAGCTCTTATTTTGTCCCCCACAGTTTGTCACTGAAAGCGATGATATGATTAACTGTAGGGGGAAAAACTGTTTTATACAAACTTTAATATACAAGAAGCAATTGCTAGGCAGCCTCTAGAATATTGGCTTTCATCCCACATGAACATAGTTGCTTCTCCTGTACATGCATTGTGTATGCACAGGTTATATGTCTACAATTGCCGACAGTAATATACTTTACTACATTGCAGAACTAGTGTTGGTAATGTTTTTTTGGAGATCAAAGACTATGACAACTTTGGACTCATCTTGATTTACTAATGTCACTGCTTCTTCTTTTGCTTTACGCGCACTTTCAGCTTTTCTAAGGTGCAATTCCTTCTTGGTAAGATGCTCAGATTTCTGACCAGGAGCTTTTGCATGATCGATTTGATTTTTTCAATAAGTCACATGTGTTACAAGTGTCAGTGCTGGGTTTTCTTGAAGCTGTAATTGAATTTAGTATTAAAAACGTAACGATAAAAGCTCTCTTTTACAGAAGATTTATTGTTTTCTTGGCACTGATCTTTATACTTATTGTACATCAACTTCAAGTTTAAACTTGAATCTAAATAGTGCACATGCGGATTTTTGTTACGAGAATAGTGGGCTTGTGTAAACTGGAAAGGACCGAATGTGACCAATTACCTCATCAACGTATCATCAGGTAAATTTATTACCTGCTATAGCTTTACCTCTCAAATCCTTTGGAGAGACACCGGCACCTGGACTTTGTAGGTTTTTTTGAACAACATAATCCAGCCGTCGATTAGATATGTCAAGAGTTTTTACAAAGAACTTTTTGCAAACTCTTATCCCCCCAAAAAAACTGTACTGAACGCTCACATTCTAACTTTTTTGCATTAAAGTTTTTCTCTATCTACTTCATTTGTAGCAACTAAATTGAACAGGACAGATGTTTGTAAATTCCAGTTATCAATTGCCCAGTATTCACTGAAAATCTGAGACCGTTGTTTATCATTAAACTTATCATTACAGCCATACTTGCACTGATGAACATACTCAGTTTTTTTTCGCTGCAACGAAGTCTACCTTACCGATCCTTATGCTCCAGACCACTATTTCTCAATGTGGACGCCCCTTTTCCTTTTCCACATCCCTTCTTTACGTTGCCTTTTCCTTGGGCAATCGATTTCAGCTGGTTCAACGTTAGCTAATTGCTCTTTGTCACTGCTGTCACTTTCTGACGATTCAGGCTCATAGGTCTTGTCTTGATCATCCCTATCATCTCCTGGAAGTAGATTTTGGGTATAAATATTTATGTAAGTTATGGTTTATTGAAACTTGTCTAGGCTAAACCTAAGTATAGCACGGGTTACTTGTACATATATCATTTTTTTTTTTTTAAAGCACGGTCTAATTTTTTTTTACACACAAAATTTAGAATTGAATTTTTTGGTGAAGTATTTAAATTTTATGTTTATTTTTAAAACGGTTTTTACTAACTTTATTATAAGAATTTTTTAATCCAAAACAGGGTAAATGTTTACTTTAGCTGCGGTACTTCGCATGAAATTGTGATTTTCTCTGTGGAAAGTACGTACTTAAAGTGTTAAAGTGCGTAGAAAAAGCAATAATGAAGAAAAATATGAGGATAGACCTACTAAAAACGATTCATGCATGAGGGATAAACCCTCAATGTAAGCAAAACTCCAGATTATAATTTAAAAACAGTAAATAAAAGGAACATAAGAAATATGAAGCTAACAATAATGTAGCCTACTTATGTATTAACACCACTGTAGCTAAGGATGACTTTTATTTTTTCATTATTGCTTTCCTAAACACGTTTTAATTACTTTCAATAAGGAAAAATCACTGTTTCATGCAAAGTAGCTAAAGTAAACTATTACCTACAAAAAATAAAAGCAACAGAGAAATTTTAAACCCTAATTAATGTAATTGGTTTCATAGTTCATGGCTAAAATAGTCTGTGTTGGCCAGATTTGTAAATTAGGACTACCTTTATTAAGTATGCAAATAAAGCTTTTGCTTTAAAACAAGATGTTTATGGCCATTGAATCTCTATCCCACCAATTTATCTTTTGAGGTTATACTAATATTTTAGAAGAAATTTTTTTTATAACCAAGTGCATAACGCTCATTTTTTTGCAATAGACGTAATAAAGTTACAATTAAAATTATAAAAATGTGTTACTTGGGAATAATGCCTCTTCAGAAGAACTCAAATGCTCCATTTCCAGAAGGTCCATGATTTTGCACAAACTAAGAAATCCAGTCTTGTTTGGAAGCCAAACTGAGACATGTGGTACTCACACCACTTGGCTTCTGAAACTTTCTTATCCCACTTGGCCATTAACTGAAATCAGCTGATTGTTGAGATTGTTCTCACAATATATTCTAGATAGCAGCACTTGTCACTATTTTCACTTATCTCACTTGTCTACCCAAAATTTTCTGTATGTTAAGCTGTGCATTCCTGTGCTTAACTCACTTTGACCAAAAAATGCACTTACCCCACTTGGGCATCTCATGGCCTCAATTAGTTTCCAAAATGAACACCAGATCTATTCTACAGAACATTAAATAAGAGAAGAGGAACTTAAGTTATGCAGTAATGGAAACGCCTGATTAGGTTCCAATATAACTTAAAATATTCCATTTTTTACTGTAATTAATTGCAAATAATAATATATTTTTCATAAAAAATTTATTAAATAGTCGCTTTGAAGAATAATGCGTCGAGTCGAACTGCTAAATCGAGAGAGAAAATTTGCTGGATTAATCTTCTTTAACAATGCTCTAAGTAACAAATATTTAAATTGAATAAGAGTATTATTCAATCATATAACTAACCAAAGAAATCTATTTTTTTATTTATTAGATATTCTTAATTACAGGTTATGATTTATATATATCCGTTTACTTTTGGTTTAACCATTAAAGTTATTGAATGTTATCAAACATCCGATATGGAAAATCCACCAAAATGATAAACAAGTATGAAAAAGAACTGATAATTTGTTGAAAGTAGAAGGTTGTTAAACTTTTTTCGGATTTCATTCATCCGTAACTTAGTTTATACAGTTTTCTTAAACAACTGTTGCTGTCTTTTTAATCTTCAACTTATGAAAACGATATCTCTCATAAGAGAAAATTTCACAACATGTTTTTAGAACAGCCACATAGTAAGCTTGTTTTTACTAAATTGTAATATCTTGATTTTACAAGGAGCTACTGTTTGATTTCTCTAAAAATAGAATATTGCGACACGTGCAGTAATGTATTCTCTTCCTTTTTAAGACTTCCAATAATCCAAGCTAAAATAAGTACATAGATTACTTTAATTATACATAGGAAGAAGTATTTTGTATATTATAACCTCCAATACATGCCAATGTTTAGAATGGTTAAAAATACTCTTTTGGGGTTTCCCTAAGGATGGCATTACTTCTAATCCTTATAAATTTTATTGTAAACGGCCAGTTTGTCATTAAGTAGAAGTGGTCTCTTTGTACAAGGGTATGCGAAAATCACGGAATTATTGCCATGAATAAGAATATCTCCATAGACTTGGCATTTTAGAGATAATCGGCTTTGTAGATTATATAGGGAACCTAAGAAAATATATTAAATACCTGCTTCTATTTCACTACGTTGTGATAGTAAAGGGTGTTTTATCACTGGCATTCTGATCGTGTTTTTGAACATTCCTTAGAGGCTCTGCTTGAATACCCTCACATGTTTTTGAGACTACTGAAGTTGATATGTGGTTGCCTTTTGTTTCTCAGTGCTTCAAAACAGAAAAAATCGGCCTCTCAACAAATGATCCGCAAATTTATGGGAACATCTACCACTCAACCTCAAAAATAACTGTAACTGACTTTATCAAAGCGTATATTTGGTTTTCACTCTGAATACATAAGTAATCTTCACCCTAAAAGGTAATGCCCAGAGGGATATTGACAAAGCAACCATTCCAAAATACCATTATGAAAGTATATCATAGAGAATAACTTATGACTATATGGTTTTCTCTATATAATGTTTACAAAGTTTACAAAATATCTTTATTCAGTAAACATGCAAGTTTTACAAGATACATCCCATGCACCACTAAAACGAGCGCGTGCGGGAACTCGTTTGTGTTTTAATATTATGCTTTTTACAGATTTGCAGTGTTACAGTCCCAGCTATTTTTAAACTTATAATTACTTTAGGCACTTCTTAACCTAAGTTGTTTTAGAAACAATCACAAAAATTCTTCAAGTTAGCCCATATGTGTATGGGAGTTCAGACAAGAAGAAATTAATTTCTTTTTATTAGAAAAGGCGCCAAAAGATAAAAGAATGAGAAACCCATATGATATATAATTAACAGTTTCCATTCAAACAATATTTCATATCCATAGAAACAACAAAGGTCTGATATTTTAATGTTTTGGATCATTAAATAGTATTACGAGTATGTGTCAGCATTTCCAAAGTCGTTCAACTTGCAGCACGTCAGGTAATCACCACATGTAGTACAATGTGATGGTCAGAAGCTGGACGAGGACCAGGACTTACAAGGATGAGTTACTTTTATTATTGATTAATCACAATTTCTCCTAATAATGACTCTTTATATCAAAAGCAATTTACACTTTAGTTTTAGTGACTATTAAATAAAACACAAAACTCATGAAAAGTTTCTATAAAACTTTGAAGTTTAAAATATAATTATTATTTTACTTAATTTCCTTTTATTTTTTCAAAGACTTTCCCTGATTTTCTTTATAGAAAGCTACAAAACTCGTGTTTGGGCTGTTTTAATCCTCTCTGTACCCTAAGCGTGCAGGGAGAATTGGGTTGAATCACTTTCCAAATTCTGAGCGTAACACCAGTTTTGGACTGTTTTCCATGGTTGATGACAAACATTTAATATTTTATGGGAATAATGTTCTAACGTACGTCTTAGTGCAACTTTTTGGGCTTTTTTTGTTAGGCTACATATTATGTTTAGTTTGAATAAGTGTACGCTATCTGAGTAACATTAGTAATACACAACTACACCCCGTTTGATGTCTAAAACATAATAATATAAAATACGGTTTCAAATAATTTTTAAGAAAGATATAGTCTATAATTCCTAACTAATTCCGTTAGTTACGTAAACATCCACCAGAGCACGCATCCACAGTACAAGAGATAAGACATGGCAAATTAAAATGAGGCAGTAATAAAACTTCTTACTTGGATTTAATTTCCATCTTCTAATAGTATTCTTGCTATCACTAATAATAATTTTACTTCTGTGTCGTGGTAAACTAGAATAAATAATTCGTATACAAATGCGTCTGCTTAACTTTTAAATTGAGAGGACACCCTCGTAATGTACAGCTTTACCAGAATGACTCCAGTACACAACTTCTTTATAATGTTTATTTTTTAACAGTACCGATAAATTATAGAACTTTCCAGCTAGTTGTACTTTTCATTCTTTTATTATATATTATAAGTCGCCTATTACTCATTTTAGTTCCGAGGCTAACATTTTAATCACATCAGGATATAGCATTCATTAATAGTCAGAACAAGTGTTTATTAGTTATACACCTTTACATACGTGTAATTCCGTTATTGTTAACTCATTGAAGCAATAGAGTTCAACGTGATGGCCGTTTTTTACTATTTGTTTTACAAAATCTCTTAAACCATAAAAAATTTTCAGATGTTTTTTTAAATTTAATAATAAAAACAATTCTCAGCTTGTTTTAAATTCCAAAAGAACTTTTAAGCAATTAACAGTGGGTAAATGTAATATCCTTTTTACCACGAAGCTAATAAAAATGTTTATGGAATGTAATACATTGACTCGTTACTGTAATACTTTTTCTCACTTTTTACAGACTCTATATTTCCAGAATTAATCAAATAAATTTTCTTGTACATTTAAAATTAAAAAAAATGTTTTTAAACAGTACAGAAATATTTGGATTTTTTATTTCTACTTATATCTAGAAACTTTAAACCCAATGTTTGGGGTAAAAGATCAGTGAAAGTACCACTTAAGTCTCTCTTGAGGACGGCGTCCTTTCTCCTTGTTATGGACGACCTGTTTAGGTCTGTAACAGTAGAGGTCTCTTCCCACAGATATATGCAGATGAGATGACATGATAATTCTTGTGAGTGGTAAATTTAAAATCACAGTCACGGAATTGACTAATGCAATCCTGAAGAGAGCAGTAAAGTAATGTGATAGAATTGTCCTTGTGTTAACCCGGTCCATGCTGCCCTGGTCACATTTAGAAGAAGACATAATGGGAAGCCATAGGTCCTTTTTTTGTCGAGGAAGCTCTATCAGCGAGTTGATGCCAAGTCAAGTTCCTAATGTTGTTGACAGGTGACAGAATTTGGGACCACGACTGGAAAAGGTTTGTTGCCAGGGGAATATGGTTACTAATATAGTGCAGGCTTCCGATCGGAGGGTACCCGAAACTATTGCACCTGCTTTATATCTACGGGATTAGACCTAGATTAACGTTTGAGGTTTCTGTTTTGTGGTTAAATACTGGGACGGATTGGCTTGCATCCTAAGGATATCAATAATAATCCTGGCAATAAGCTCCGAACTGACCTGGTTACTGCCTTAGATGGTTGTCATAACCTTGCACGTTTGTGTATAATAATATTTAGTTTATGGCCAGTTGGATTGTTTACCCACATCAGTAGGAAGTGCCTTCTCTAACCTTACGTTATAAATGAGTAGTAAAATAACCATGCTGATTCAGGGATATGGTGTATTACACATGATTTCAGAACTTATACTTCAACGATTTTCCTTTTTCAAATCCTTCAGGATTATGAAGTTTTCAAGGGGGTTTCACAGATCAACGCCATACTCTGTGATCTCTTAAATTTATTAGACTTATAAAAACTATAAGCAAGAAAATGATATAAGTTTAAATATATTGGACATTATGTGTTGTAAGATTTACAATTTCATATACAAGAAAACTGGAACTGTAATGAATTTATGAAAAGATGGTTTTAAAAGTTGATATCAAATGTAGTTACATTCAAATATATTAATAGTAAACATCAATGAATAATCCTTTGTGGTTTAACACTCAAATAAATATTCTATGGAGAAAAGTATATAAATATTATATATTTATGAAAATCCCTCTTCTTGATTTCTGATTTAAAATATACATTAGAGAATAAACGTTTATAACGTAGTTACATGCAAATATTTTGATTTCTTAACATTTTATTATAAAATTCAATCCCAAATGAATATTTACTAAAATTGAATATTTTTTCCAGTAAAGGCACAGGTTTGTTTATGATGTAAAATAATCTTACTTATGTAAATGTACCTAAATATTAATACCTGGGTTTTTACTTTATTATTACTAAAACTAATGAACACTTAACGATAACATTATGCCACTATTTTACACTATAAATATATTGTGTTGCTGGTTGGGCTCATAGGTGTACCAACAAATGCTAGTATATTTATACTTCCATTATATATTCTGTTCTATAATCCATGTCGTGTATGTGCAGGCATCTCGCGTCTGCATGAGCATATGCCTTCTTTTTTTATTTCTTGTATGAAGATTAGAAAGAAAACAATATCCTCTAAATGGTTCATTTAATCATATAATTATTTTATAAATTGCCCTCTACTTTATTAATAAATATATTAATTAGCTTACAATGCCACAACATGTAGGCTAAAACATTAACGAAAGTGTTTTAAATCATACTTTTTAGATATTTTATTCATTTGTGAGCTTCCATTCTTTTCAGGCTTCGTAAGGAATATATTACTACCGTATGATGATACGATTATATAGAATTCTCTTACAATGCGCCTTTGTTACCTGAGAAGCTTACTTACTAAATAAGTAATAATCTATCCGGTGTCTCAAATGTAATTTGGGGTATTATATTTATTTGTGAGCCACTTATTTTATTAATTTATAATAATTTAATTACTATCGCATGATGATAAATCAATGTACAGGATAATCTAAGGTGTGATTTTATTACCTATTGAGACACTCGCCTATTAAATTACGTATGGGAAATGTCCAACAAGCTAAACATAAGTGTTTTATAAGGTAGCAGAATATGTAAATTGGTTTAATATGTCATTGCTGATATTTATATAAATTGTACTTACCATTAAAATTTTCATCTTACCACGACATATTATGATATTTAAATATAGAAATACAAAATTCTTAAATACACTGTCCTGTCACGCGGTAAGCAGCGAAATACTACATTGTTATATTTAAAATTCAATTTATATTTAAGTTATTAAATAATATATAAATTTCGTAAAATTTTTTAAGGAATACTTTAAAATACAAATACGCGTAAGTTTTCTTTTGTATATAAGTAATGGTCTTATCAAGTTTAGTTGTTAAAATCTATCCAGTAGGGTTATCGTGATTATTGACATAAAAAATCTTCAAAAGAGTTTGCATTTATAAAATAAACTATTGTAGAATAATTAGCAATAGTTATAACATGTCATGTCGAACAGTGTCCCTTGATATTGCATCCATACAATAATAATGTAGCACATACATCAGAAACCGGGAAAAAAATGTATTAGAATCTTTATAGTTAAGTTTTATTCGCACGTTTGTGCCCCTAAAATATATGTGTGGGGGTAATCAGACAACAAGCGTTTAGTACTATTAGTAGTCGTGACGTCAGCAATGTAAGTAACAGGTGAAACGTAAGCAGTAGTTTTAGTAAAATATTATTTTATATCCATGGAAACAAAATGGCATTTATAATATAATGTTTTTAAAATAATTCTTAAGTGTTATGTCGCTGGATTTTGCAAACTTCACTCAATTCACAGATAGTCACGGAAGTAGCACCAGGAACACGATGTGATGGCCAGAAGCAGGACCAGGACTAGGACTTACAAGGATGAGTTACTTTAATTCAATATAAATCATAGTTTTTACTCACTATTTCTCATTACACAAAGCAGTTTACATTCTAGTTTTAGCCATTATTTAAAGCACAAAATGTCCATACAAATATTTTATATTTAGCGCTAACAGATGAACAATGAAATATACTTAATACAGTGTATTGTTATGTTTTGTGTAAAAGCTACTAATTAGTGTTTGGTGCTATGTATAATCCTCTTAGTACCCAAGCAGTACAGGGAGAATCAGTTTACATTATTTTATACTGAATGGACACCAATATATACTGGAAGTTTTCACGTAGTTTTATCAAAAATATGTATATATTGTTATGAGAAGCATTTTCTAATTTGTTTTTTACAACAATCTTTCTATCGTTGCTTGTAGGCAAAACATTCGAAAAGAGTTAAAATTAGTCATTGAGTTTTATTTCAGAAATAAAAGCTATAAGTATTTTTGGTTTAATTGATATATTTCAAAAAATTAAGAACAATACCAAAAGAGTTGTACCCAAAATTTTGTTCTAGAAGATTTAACTTATTCTATTAGTTACAGAAATCCACGCCAGAGCTCTCTTTCACAATACAAGAGATTGTAACGGGCTAATTTAAATTATGCACTATTATGAACGCATAATTAGATTCTAATATTAAATTTAAATATTAAAATACCAGTTTGTAAATGATAATAATGAAATTTATGTTTAATGACGAAATAAAATAAGTTGTTTTGGAGAATAATGCGTCAGCTAAACTTCTAAATTGAGAGGGCACCCTGCCGGAGTGAACCATTGCCTGAATAACTGAAGCACACATTTTCTTTAGCAATTTGTGTTATACAAAAGCATCAGCACATATTAAAATCCAAAATCTAAAAGGCAGAACTCCCAGTGGTACACACAATCGTCTCCCGAACCACAAAAAATGCACATGAGCATGTCTCGCATCAAAATAATGCTGATAGTCTTCTCTGACGTTCTAGGAATCGTCCATTTTGAGTTTATACCGCAACGAAAAACTGTCAACGCAGTCCTTTATCTGGAGGTGCTTCAGACTGAAACGCAGGATCGCCCGCGTCCGGCCTGATATTAAAGTCATCTTCAAGCTCCACCACGAAAATGCCCCCAGCCACGCGGCATTAGTAGTTGCCAACTACCCTACCCAGAACAAGACCCCCGTGGTGCCCTAATCTACTTACAGCCCTGACATAGCTCCGTGTGATATTTTTTGTTCCACTGGCTGAAGAGAGAGCTGAAGGGAAAGCACTGGGATTCAGTGGGAAACATCCAAGCTGAAGTTATAAGAGTACTGAGAGGCGTTCCAGTGGAGGAGTTCCAGGGTGCTTTCCAAGCGTGGCAGAATTGTCTACATAGGTGTATTTATGCAGGAGGAGACTATTTTAAATATTTTCACCATTTTTATTAATCGGATGATTAAAATTTTTTTTTTTTATAATTCTCATTATTTTCATTATGCACCCTGTATCCTCATGTCTCATCATGTCCACAACTAAAAGCACTGCGATGTTGACTGACACGATCCAAAAGCACGGTGGAGCTACTGAGTCTTCAATAACGCAGATAAGATGGGAAGGGCTGATTCCATACGTATGTTGAGTTTAGCTCGAGTTCACCTTCTTCTTAGTGCAGCGTCTAAAATCTGATGCTGTTGCAGACTTCTTAAATCTCGAGTCATGTTCATCGAAAGCGATCCAAAAATATTTTGTTAACAAACACGAAAAAAGTTAAAAAGAAAAACACCCGCATCGGTTTAACACCTAACATTCACAGCCTCACTGAATCGTCCTTCTCACCATAGCTGTGTACTGTTTAGAAGATTTGATTGCACGTAAGATTTTCTTGTGTGGAAGATGAATGATTTCATTTGCTGCACGTAAGAGAAAGTTAGACTGAAGCTAAACTCAACACTCACATATAATCAGCTCTTCCAACCATAGCCGTGTTACTGTGTTTGATATTAGTGCAGGTCAATCGTACAGATTTGGCAGAGCAGATATTTATGGTTCTTATTTGCAACCATGATTGGTGAATTATTAACATGTCAACAAACTGTGTACTATCATGTGATATTGTAACGCCACATTTATTAATAGAGTGAAAAGAAATTATAATATATTGCGCTCAATGTAGAAAGTTACTGGCAATATATAATTCCATTGCAATCCTATGTTGTAGTACCCTTGTTTGCTTACCAGACATTTTATTTGATTACTGCCATAAAAAACTGCATGAGGTTTCTACATGGACAAAATGAATTATATGATGGTGCTGTCCAAACATGGAATTAGACTAAGCGTCATAGAAGCCTAATACTCATTAAGCTTACACGATTTCAACATTTCTTACCTGTCTGATTTTTTGTGTATCTGTCCATAGTATAAATCGAAAATTAAACAAGCTATACAGAGTTCAAACTTTTGGCATACAAACTCAGCGAAGCCTATTACATAACACGTAACAAATGTGAAGAGTAATATATAAAATAGTTTTGCTAATTTCTCATTTCTTACATATAAGGAGTCTGACTTTACTCTCCTCTCCTAAGGTTTTTAAGCTACCAAGCAATAACGATTGAAGTTTTTGGTGGAGTGTTAATTCCCAATACATTATTTCGTTGCTAGTACTAAAGTTATTAAAAAGTAGAGGAATTTTAATTCTAATGCTAAAAGCCTGTACACTCATCCAGTGTAATATATAGACCGAGGTACTGGGCAATTAAAATGCTCATGTAGTGAAATGGATGGTGCTGGGGATTATTCCCATGAACACCACAGAAGTTATAGCCGCGAGCCTTGGATTCTTTCTCACATTAGGCTGACAACAATAGGAACTCACCAGAGCTAGATCAGATGAGTAAACGGAACAGGCAGGACTACAATAATTGCCAAACATTCAGGACCTTGAAGGATACGCTCTAAACACACAAAGAGACGGGTGGCGAGATATATTTCCAAACCTAACCCGTCCTACGCTGTATATCGTATTCCATAAAGTTATGTTGAACGATGAACAACCACATCTCGCCTAAGAACGGAATATACAGATCCAAGTGTCCACAGACACACACAAGCCCATAAATAAAGTTTCTAACGTAGTAAAATTACAACTGAAGGTGACTTATGACCTCAACGTGAAACCAAAAGACCACCAGCAGTTCAGAATACAGATAGGTGTATATTCTGTCCCGTAGATATTTTGCTGTTTTCTTTTGGAAATTTAATTAAGAAGTATCTCAGTTAATGATTTTCTTCACAAAAGCGTATTCAATGTTAAGGTCGATAACTAATAGTTGCAATAGAGTTAAAAGGATTTATTTTATATTATATTCTACTGACTAATATTATAACCAATAGACAATATTATACATAATTATATCTTCCATAATTAAGGTATATTTCTGCGAATATGTTTTGTATGCGAGCGAAAACCTGGCTAAAAGTGACATTCCTGAAAAAACTTTTCTTAGTTATCGTAATGTCGTATCATCTTCCTAAGTTACAAAATCATTTACTAATTAAAATGCAAGGTGCTTACCTCAGTTTCCAAGAACTGAAGGAGAAGCCAATAATTATTTTACGTCTGTGTTACACACTGAATTACTGGTTTAGGTGTGTAAAGTTTAACGCTTAACTTACAATACATACGTAAGTGATGTATTAGCTATAAATATTTAAAGGTATACATATAATAAGTATGTAATTGAATAATAACAAAGTGTGCAATTACAGGACACAAGATATATAGATTTGGATATTGAATTCATTTTTATATTTAGATGTTTTTTTAAGTCAATGTAAGGTACTATGTAGTTATAGAGTATTCCTTTGTGCACATTTAATAATACGATATCCAGTACTATTTTTTAAATGTGTTATTAAAATCGGTCTAGACACAATTTTCTTTTGTAAATGTCAGATTAAAAGCCCTTATTCATATTGAATGTGTGTTGCAATTAAAAAAACATGTTAAAAAAAGTAATGTAGGCCTACTAGAAGTGTCCAATCAACATCTAGTTCCTTTTGTTGTTGCGGGGCTGTGCAGTAGTAAGTACAGTAATTGATATAAACCCTTAGTTTTATGTCAGACTAGGGCACGCTGAGAACGAATAATGACCAATGTTAGAGTAAAACGTACATATTAGTGTACTAGTGTATCTTACAAAGAATAATTTACAGGTTTAAAGTGTCGTAGATCACCCTTTCTAAATATATAAAAACTAGAATATTTGACAATATCGCTAACAAATAATTGGTTGAAAATGTCTAATTTAATCTTTCCTTATCGTTGTCTGACGGTTTGATTTAAATATCTTTAATAAAAACAACTATATTTCCTAAGAATATCACTTGATTAATTTACTTCTTTATAGTTCCTTTACTACGATACGCACCAAAATCTAGTTTTGACGATCAATTTGATGGTGGGAGCAAATATTTCATAAATTTTACGAATTTCGAGGCTGTTTGTTTATACTAGTAAATGCTTGGCCCCTAGACTAAAAAGAAACATATTTAATCTTATGTTCGTGTCCGTAACTATAAAAGAACATCATTTACGTGGGATAAAATACGAACACTTTAATTAAATAATCCAGCTGATATGTCTCCTACAGAAGTACACATGTAAATTGCTTATATCTATGGAAACAACTAAAGAAAAGTTCGGTATATTTAAAAGTGTGTTGAACTGTTCACTGCTATATTCAAAAGTCTTTGTAATCGCAGCACCTCGGAGAACCACCGAACAAGGAACATGATGTGAGGCTCTTAGAAAGGACTAGGACCAGGATCTACAGTGAGTTATTATTTTTTTTTTTTTATAGTTCAAAGTTTCTGCTCTCACTATCTCATGAAATCTAAAGTCCTTAGTTTAAATCCTGGTGTTATCGACAATTTATAACAGCATATTACACTAGACCAGTGGATATACTAATATACATAAACAATAACGTATGACAATTCAGTTTATTACACAAATAGTAACGTGGTGAAAAGTAAACAGAAATGTTTGTTTGTTGATCTTTTCATTACTTTTATATCTTCAATATAATGATTAATATGCAGAATAAATTCCACTATTACGTTCTCAGTAAAATCTATGGTACGTTCTCGGTGAAATGTGCGCTTTGGCTGTTTTTAATTCTGCATGTACCTAAAGCAAGCATATAGAATCACTTTAATATTTTCCAAGATATGTATTTCCAAAAATGTGTACTTTCAGATGTAGTCGGCACGTGCTGCATAAATAATTACCAGAATGTGCCTAGTAGACACCTTCCACCATAGCGAAGTAATTACTGTCTCAGGTTATTAACTCAAGGCCCGAGTTCGAGTGCTTGTTCGCGCACACTGTATACACATAGTAACAATAATCTTAACCTAGTTTGAAGTATGATCATTCATGATCAAACCTTCTTCGTTAGTGTTTTATTTTAAATAACAGTATCAATACAACCTAGAATTCAATGCAGAATTTTACGTTTTCTTTAATTCGTTCAGTATTTTACAATTCAGGAATTATAACTGTTTAAATAAAAAGGTATTGACTTAAAATTGTAAAAGTGTATGTAAGAAATTCACAATAGCTTAAACTAATAAATTCAAGATCTCTTACTGAAGGCCACTAAAACGTTTCAAAAAAAATAGTTTCAGTACTTTTCAGTAGTAAATTTACTATTGCTTTACACAAAACACCAAATAACTGTATTGAATATGTATGTTACAAAATATGTCTCGTACTAAAGGAAATTTTGTTTCAAACTATCTAAAAGTGAGAGCAGTTTTAAGTATGTGTATATAGAGAGCCTAACAATAAGTTGTGTGCCTAAGATCTTATTTTCCTAAGAAATTGGTGTTTAGTTTCTATGAATATGTGTACTGATTCATTTAATCTAAGGAATTAACAAGAATTCATGTTGTGTATTTAGTGTATACTTTATCAAAACTATCATGATGTATCAAAACTGCTATAATCTTTATGTAAACATTTATCTATATCTATTATGTAGATTTTAACATAACAATTCTACTCTTGATATTTTAATTTCTTAATCAAGCCACTCCAGAAACACTTCATGATCTATATTAGTCCTATTGAATTGATCCTATATGTGAGTTTGAATTATATAAGAATTGAAATATGTCTACCTAAAATGAAGGTTTACTATAAGTTAAAATATATTAACTTTCTGTTCTGTATATAAAAGTACTTCTTATGCAATGCTTCAACCTGCTTACAAGTACTAACAACTATAACCTTCAACCCACTGAGGGTCTAGTGGAGTAAGCAAAATTATTATTATTAATGGAATCCAGGGAGTTAATAGCTAAAATTTAGTACAATATTAAGAAAGGTTAAAATAATAGAAGATAGAACAGACGATAGAATTAAGAAACGGTTTAATGTTAGTATAATGTACACAAGCAAGTGAAGAAACAGGTGAATTATATACAACAGTGTCAATATTAATATTATTATAATATCCATAGAAACTACGAAGCACATATAATTCAATGGATTTCGATAAATTGAAAATTAGTTTACAGTAATTTTTCAGTAAATAGTAATTCGTTGAACACACACCACGTTGATTAGGAGGAGCCCACCAAAAACAAGTGCGACTAGGCTAAAAGCTTGATAAGGACCAGGAAACATTTCGTACTTCAGTATAATAATTAAAGTCATTAGACACGCAGGGCGTAGAAAATCTACACTGGGATTCACCCAGTACTATGGCAAAGACTAGGATCGAGACAAGGACTTATACGTAGATGAGTTACTTTAATTATTTACAATTCAAAGATTTTCTCTAACTATTCTTCCAACACAAAGTAGTTTAAATCTTAGATTTAGAGATCTATAATTACAGAAAAACACATTGAAAGAGTTCCTATTTAATAATGTAATTATTAACAGGATTTAGTGTTTAAGGAAATTTAAAACTATTTTATTGTATTTGCAAGTGAAGTTTATCTAAATCAAAGATTATCTTTCTTATATTTTGTGGTCAAACCAAAAGAACCCCTGATGTATTGATTTAAATCCTTTAAGTACTCTAAGTGTACAGAAAGAATCAGTTTACAATCACCTTCAAAATCATCTCTAAATGTTTTAAGGTCCTTTCACATATATACATATTTTATAAAAAGTGTAAAGATTACTTAGAGAATTACTTGGTTAAATTTGCCTGAGAGACATCTTTCAGGCATTTTATAGTTGTTTAATATTAAAAATAATTTGAAATTAGTTAATTCTAGTTGACTTAGGATTAAAATTAATAACTTAATTATATTTACTTGTTTGCACTGAAAACTTTAATAAGGATATTGAACAAATTTGAGGAGAAATACGGTCTATAATCTTGAACTTTTCTTTTTAGTTTCTGAAATACCACCAGAGCTCTTTTTAAATTTACGAGACTATTAAAGTAATACAGCCATAGATATAACTTATTAGAATCCATTTTTGCCTATATTAAATTTAACAATTAATAATAATATTGCCCTATTGCTTGCAAAATTATAATGAATCGTTTTAGAGAATATCTGTAAACATTCTTTAAATAATTATAAGTCATGTTTTCTTACGAAGATTTTTATGTTTTTGACTACAATGTATTTTATTTTTTCATTATAATGTTGGTTCATTATTTTCCTCGAATATTAATGTGCATTTTTAATGAATCGGTTTACAACGCCCAAATCTTTTAAGATCCGTTCATATATATTTGATAAAGAGTATTGATTACTTAAATATGTCTAAGAGACATCTTTCAGTCATTTTATTTATTTAAATCCTTAATGTACTCGAAGTGAACAGAAAGAATAAGTTTACAATCACCTTCAATATCATCTCTAATTGCTTTAAGGTCCTTTCATACATATTTGATAAAAAATGTAAAGATTACTTAGAGAATTATTTATTAAGTTAAATATGACTGAGGGTCATCTTTCAGCCATTGTAAATCATTTGAAATTAGTGAAAATAAGTTGTCTTAGGATTAAAATTTATAACTTAATTATATTTGATTGCTTGCACTTAAAAATTACGTAACGGTATGGTAAAACTTTTTGAGGAGAAATATAGTCTATAATTGTTGATTTAATCAAAATCTTACTGGAACCACCACCACAGGTCAAAATTAAACCTTCATAAACATTCCGAATAAAATCAATTACTAAACTTCTAGACGAGACGTTAAGAGTCTCTTTGAGCCAAAAAAATAAACATACAAATAAAACAATTTCAAGTTGAACAGTTATCAATTATTCTGTACCGTGCTCTATTGTCCCATTAAAATATTGAATTTCTCAACTAAGTGAGATTTTATTATAACATAGAATTTGCTTTTCTAAAAAGTTATACAACAGCTGAATATTGACATCTAGTAGGAACGTGCAGGATAAACAATTGCCAGAATGTGCCTATTAGACATCTTTTACTATCTTAGTAGCTAATCTAGCTAATCAAACACCGTCTCAGCTTATCGATTTAAAGGCTTGAGTTCGAGTCCCGGTTAGAGGATAATGCGATGGATTTTGACTGCGCTTATTTAGGAAATAGGCCAACAGACTTTTTTTAACTAAAAAGTCATATATGAAAATTTAATCGTGACTATATGTTATAAAATTAAAATACCAAAGAGCTTTTTCTTCATGGATGCGGTTTATCAAGAAATGTACTATGCATGTGAAGTAAGTTTAAACGTCCTTTGCGAGTACTGTATATATTAAAAGGAATTTCCAAGCCCAAAACGGTGTAATAAAACTTTATTTTTAAACTCTTCCAATATAAATATTGTTATACCTTTAGGAAAAGAAGCTTAGACAATTGCACGTAGTCAAATATTTACCATAGCGCTGCTTCCGGAGTGACAGGATATTCTGGATGAGTAACGTTAGCGGTAGGGTTCGCCTCATATTGACATCCATGAGGAATAATTTAGGGTACTCATCTCATCATGTACCCTCGAAAGAGTGGGAGGCCGTTTTTGAACCGGCCTCTTTTAGTCACAATGGGTAGGGTGCGACACACCCTTTTGTCTAGGCTGGCAAAAACCTTTATCTCTTAGAAAACGAACCCTACCACCTCCAACAGTCATCTGCTGCAATAGACTAGAAATTTCGAATTAACATGACCCCAAGAATCTTGACATTTGCGGTTTGGGATGTGCCACTTCTGGACATCCATAACGTTGGCGAGTAAGATCGGAGTAAACTGTTCCAACCCATATTTCAAATAATAAATTGTTTATTTATTAACTTATCGATATCGTAAGTTGTATAATCTAAGGAACTTTACAATTGTAATTTACATAGACTGTTATGTAGACTATTTAAGTTATATACATCAAAGGAAAAGTAACCTACCAAGTTTCTTTTACTTGCAGATGCACTATTTAGCGAAGACGGGATATCAAGTATTGTGCCTGAATGATCTAAATCATAAAACTCTATCACGTTGACATTAATATGGTAAGACGAGAAATAAAACATGTTTATTTCTATAGTATGCATGTGTTCGGGTAATCTGATAACAAAAATCTATTTACTGTTAATAGTGTAAGTGAAGGGAAATCTATAAAAAACAATAATATGAAATATACAACAGTGTACATATTAATATATTTTAAATATCCATAGAAACAAGAAAGAATATGAATTACAAAGTTTTTTTATAAATTCAGTACTGTTATTTACAAAAATTGTTGAACTCACGCCACGTTAGGATCCAAAAGGATGAAAAGCACGACCAGGAACAAGTGCAATGGCCAAAAGCTTGATAAGAGCCAGGACATTTTAAATTGTTCCGTTTAATGTTCTAAATCGATTAACACGCAGGATGTGGAAAATCAACAGCAGGAGTACGCTGGCGACGACCAGGACTGAGACAAGGACTTATAGATGAGTTACTTTTATTCTTTCAACTTATTTTCTTTGATTATTCTTCTTAATGAAATAAATTTACATCTTAGATTTAGCGATAATTAACCACAGGAAAAAAATTTAAACAGTTCCAATTTAATTATAACGAGTTTGCAGTTGAAAAGAATTATAATTTTTAATGAATTTTACAATAATTTAATTTTTTTGTTTTATCTTGACTAACAAAACTAACTTATCTTAACTTTTATCTTAACTAACTTTCGTATATATCGTGGACAAACATAAAGAACTTGTGATATATGGTTTTATATCGCTTCAATACTCTTAGTGTACAGAAAGAATCAGATTACAGCTATCTTCTTTAAAATAACCAAATGTTTTAAGATCCGTTCTCACATGTTTCATAAAATTGAAACACTAACAAAAGAATTATTTTCTTAAATGTGTCTTAAGAGAAATCTTTTAGGGCTTTTATAGTAGAGTAAATATTGAAAATAATTTTAAATTACGAGTAGTATATGTTACCTCATCATTTTTTATTAAGATTCAGAAAGTATTGCGTTAAAACTCAAAGATTTCTAAAAACTGTGTGGAGAATTATAGTCTATACATTTCAATTTATTCAACTAGTTGTTGACAGACTTTATTTTCTTGTTTTATCTTGACTAACAAGTAACTTTCGTGTAATATACTACATATTATGTCGTTGACAAACTGAAAGAACTTGTGATTTATAGTTGTAAATCCCTTCAGTACTCTAAGTGTACAGAAAGAATCAGTTTAACACTATCTTCTTGAAAACCTCCAAATGTTTTAAGATCCATTCTCACATGTTTTATAAAAAGTGGAAAGATTGCCAAGAGAATTATTAACTTAATTGTGTTTGAGAGACATCTTTAAGGCATTTAATAGTTCTGTAAATATTAAAAATAATTTGAAATTAGTAAATGTTAGCTCATTTAAGATTAAGATTCAGAACGTATTGCGTTGAACTAACAAAATTTCTAAAAACGGTGTGGAGAATTATAGTCTATACATTTTAATTTATTCATCTAGTTGTTGGTTTACTTAATTTTCTTGTTTTATCTTGACCAACAAATATCTTTTGTATGTTTTGTGGACGAACTGAAAGAACTTGTGATTTATAGTTTTAAATCCCTTCAGTACTCTAAGTGTACAGAAAGAACCAGTTTAACACTATCTTCTTGAAAACCTCCAAATGTATTAAGATCCATTCTCACATGTTTTATAAAAAGTGGAAAGATTGCCAAGAGAATTATTAGCTTAATTGTGTCTAAAAGACATCTTTAAGGCATAAAATATTTCTTTGAATGATGAAAATAATTTGAAATTAGTAAATGTTAGCTCATTTAGGATTAAAATTCATAACGTATTGCGTTAACTTGTTTTAACTCAATAATTTCTAAAAATGGAATGGTACATATTTGAGAAAAATTATGGTCCATATCTTTTACTTTATTACAGTAGTTAATAAGATTACCATTACAGCTCTCATCCACTTTACCGGAGACTAGAAATTGTAGATTAAAATTATACAGTTTTGGAAACGACTTCTTAGATTCCATTGTCACTTTTAAATTTTGAACTTCCAATATTAATAATAAGTTTACTCCGAAGAAAGTAAAAAAAATGCTACATTTGAGAATAATGCCAGGTTATACTTGGTATAAAACATAACTAAAATTGTTTATCGGGATATCATTTTTCACACACTGACAGGAAATCCAATCCACTGCAAAATCAGATGAGAACAATCAAAATAATTGTTAGGAAATGACGAGCTACCTAGCCTTAGAGGTATTATGTTTGTAGATAATTATTATTACGATACCCAGATATCGGAGTAACTGAGGCTCTTGTTTTCACATGCATATTTCACTTTAAACATAATAAAAACTATTATAGATTGCTATTGTAATTTCTCATATTACGACCATCACTTTGGATTTGGACTCGGGTCCATGACTTTTGTATCGTTATATTTTTCATTTCATTTCAATTCAGATTAAGAGAAGGATGGGGGCAATGTACCCAAAACATATGTTTTTTAATTTCTGCCACGAATTAATCTTTTTGTTCATTAAAGTGTCTCTCTAGGACAGGGTTTAAAGAAAATATATTATTAACCCCCTCCCACCCCTCTTCAGGGGAAAGGGAGGGGGTTTTTCAAGAAAATTAGAATTCTTGTTTTACACCATAGCTGCTTTTGTATTGCACCTATTCCAAATTTTTAGATATTTTTTTAAAGCTAATAAATAGCCTTACAAAGTGTAGTATCGAATTTTGTGTAGTTATCAAAATAGGTAAGTAACATTTTATTTTAACTTTTTCAAACAATTGTAATTTTCTATAAATGGAAAAAATTATATTAGGAGTATAATTTAAAATATACTTGATCCCATACTACACTTTGTGCACTATATATTGAAGATCATATGTACAAAATATGAGGTCTCTAGGTCAATAAATAAAGAAGTTACGTTGTAAAACGTGTTGAAAAACACGGAAAAAACAAACTTACGGGAAAAGGCAAAAAACTTCATATGTTTATTATACCATGAAAAGTAAGACTATTTACATAATCATTGTTTTTGTGTTTAGTGTAAATATATTTTACACTTAAAAGAGTCCAGCCCCATAGGTAACACCTTTCTTTTTTTAATATCTTTTCTTCCTTTTTCATCTTTTTCAATTTAACTTCCTGATGGTATTTTTTATACTTCAAGCTCAGTCTTTTCTTTGACTGCAACACTCTTCTTAGTATTGATTTTTAGTTGATTGCTTCATGACTAAATCAAATCTAATAAGTCTAAATCACTAAATTGTTCAACAAAACACAAAAAACACATGTCATTCACAAAGTGAGGTTAGAGTAAAGTAACTGGAACTAACAGCTGATCACTGACAACAGCTGATCTACTGAGTGATTACCACACATAAAAAAGCTGGGATTTTAGTTCTGAAACTATGACATTCTAATATACTGAATACAGCAATAAAATACATTAGTAATGAATAGTTATATGATATATTATGAATATATATATATATATATATATATATATATATATATATATATATATATATATATATGATATAAAGCTTTTCACTTATAATGGCCGCCTGGAGGAGACAAAATCAGCTCTACACGCTAATAGATTTTATTTAAAAAAACACACTTTTGGCAATGATAATGCAAAACCAATAATTGATTATTGTTTCCAAACATTTTAGAAACTAAAAAATAAAATAAAAATTTTTTTTTAGAAAAAATAAATTTTTTGGGTACGTTGCCCCCTTAAAAGAACTAAAAAATAAAATATCAATATTTTTTAAAAGAATTATTTCTATTAGTTTGACAAAACTACAACTAACCGTTGGACACTAAGAAAAGCTATATCACCTTCAGACAACTAACTGAATTTAGCAATATTATAAAGTTTTGTTTACGCTTACCTGACGCTAATTATACATTTATTTACCGTAGGACAGTTGGGCTTATGTGTGTATAGCAACTGTAAATATGATTTGTGGAAAATTATAATTTTTAACCCTTCATACAACGCCACAGAAAGTTTAGTGTGTGTTTTCTGTCTTAAGGTAAATTCCTATATCCCTTCAATCGAAAAAGCAGGTTTATGTGCTATACAATGTAAACTGAAATCTTATGACTTATAAAAACACGTATAGGCTTCTAAATGAAATAATTTTATGACCGGCCAAGGCTATAAACGATCATTTTTCTTAGAAGTATTTATATTTCCGGAAACACAATTGTATCAATGTATTATACATTATGCGCCTTATTTTACGCTAAATAAAAATTTATAGGTTTTCGTTAACTTTCTCTTTTTAGGCAACCATTTTAACGACATGAATATATTCACTCATTCAGGTGCAAGATGCTACATACTCTTTAATTGTATCCTTTAGCCATGCTCATGCATATTACATAGTAAAAAATAACCATGCAAAACACTAAAAAATAGTTAATAGGACACACAATCAAGATTGTAACATCTGCTTTAAACCCTTCCTTGTAGGGAAGGCGGTTCATTCCAATTTTGATTTTTGTGAGGGAATTTATGATGATAATAGTTCGTTAGTTAGCTAAAATAGCTTATGTTAATGTATTATTGTACGTATGTATGTATTTAAAAATATGTTGTATTAAATAATATTTCCCTAGTTTTAATTATAGTTTACAATTGAATATACATTTAAAGGAAAAATATGATATCAGGTTTTTGTTATAAATATTGGATTAAGAGACCAATGCAATTCCACAAATTAAATTTTAAGTTTTAAGTAAAGAAATATATTAGCGTGTCAACCTTTTGAAAACTATAAATACTACAAAACATAAAAACTAAAAATGACAAATTAAATTAGCTTACTAAGCATTCAAGCGACCGAAAAAGCACGACCATGCATGTATGTACGCTTAGACTAACGTGGAAAACTTTTCATGAGGATCCATGAACAATTTCGGGATAGAGTACTAGAGTAAAATTTTTTCCAGATATACTTAATTTTTTAAATTTAATTTTAGGGGATACTTCATTCTGTTTCGCAGGCCAACACCACACTTGAGCTCTGTAATTATTTCGTATTAAGAATACAAGGATATAAAAAGAATTCGATACATTTAAGTTTTGATATTTTTGTCCTGTAAGATTCTAATTGTTTGGCTTAAAAAAATTTCGAATAACATTATAATATGTTTCAAACAATAATTTTGTATTTTACAATTAATTGTAACGCATTAAAATTAAAGGACATGTATGATAGGGTTCTTTAAAAAAAAATATATGATTATTTACACTTTTAATACTTAATTTTTAATATTAAAACTCTGTAATTAATAAAGAGTTGTAAAATAAAATTTAGCACACGAAATATCTGTTAAACATCTGGGACATAAAGCTCAAATACATTCAGCTGCTTATAAATTTCAAATTTATTTAAATTTGTTATATTTATTGTTTAAAATTGTATAAAAAGTAAAAATATAGTATTCCAGCAGTAAATGTACAAAACACATAAAAATTATGCCCAGCAAAGACGAGTTTTACCTAAATATACTTATATTTTCCTAAATGTACTTAAATTATAGTTATATAAAATATTTTTAATACAACCAAGGAATTAAAATCATGAAATAGTTTTTCAATAACCATATACTCATTTCACTGGTTTAGGCAATAAGGTTGTTTTGTAATTGACTCTATTATATGAAATACTCATAAAATAAAAATATAATATTTTATAAATCAACAGTTGCGTTACTCGCCCGTATACCCAGTCCACCATCTGTGGTTCGTGTGCTCGGATTTTGTGTATACTAAATAAACTGCCTGTTTCCTTTATTTGTTGGAAATAAAAACAAAGGATCCTCTAAGTGTTTCATTGAATTATGTAAATGTATTAATAAACTTTAATCTGCATAATTTATAGTTAATGTTTTGCGCTAACAATCCTACAGGATATAATACCTTAACTGTATTGCCCTAATTTAACATTAAATCATTATACTCATTTATGGGTTTTCAAGCTTTGAAGCCTTTATAAGGAATTCATTGCAAGTATTTTAAATTAAAGCTATGTACATTCTCTCACAATGTGCTTTTGTTACCTGAGACACTGACATAGTAAGTAAGTAATAATGTCTCCGATGTCTCAGCTTTTACTTTGAGGTATTATATCCATCCTAAAATCTTCTAAAAAGTTCGCATTTTAACATAATCATACATTTTTATATGGTTGGTGATGCATTTTTTACGTGATTAGTTATATTATTTTTTTTTAATTTAAAAGCACGTTAATGTAGACTAATTATTAGCAAGAGTATGAAATGTCATGATGAATATTATCCCTAGATAATGATGTATAAATAATAATCTAGCACATTACTTGAGGCAGGGATAAATTATATTATAACTTATGTTATTGTGTTTTATTCAAACGTCTGTCTCCTTAGAATGCATGTGTTTGTTTAACAAGAAATAGGTTAAATGTTAGTAGCAGTCGTGACGTCACAAAGATAAGAAAAGCATATGAGAAACGTGCAAAAGGATACATAAAATATTATTTAATATCCATGGAAACAACGTAGGTATTTAATTTAATGTTTTTGTTAATAATCTGAAAGTGAAATGTCGCACCGTTTTTAATCTTCGTCCAACTCACAACTTATCGTGGAAGTAGCGCCAGGAGCACTATTTTATGGCCAGAAGCACGACCAGGACCAGGACCAGGACTTACATGGATGAGGTACTTACAGTAAGTTATAACCCAAACCAAATGTCCAAGTCCAAGTCGCTGTGACTGTGGGGGGAGGGGTGGATCCCCCAAATCTTTCAAGGCCTCTGCCGGTTAGGCTTTTGCCTTGTGTCTCGAGGGTCAAAGCCCTAGTAGCTATCGCTACCTGTCAGTGGGGTGAAGTGTCGTGGCGCAGTCGAAGTTGTACTCGATGTCATCAGTCATCTATGGGAAGACGCAGTTGGGGGACCTCCTGGGCGCGAAGCTCACGGATGTGATCCCACGGTGAGGACTCTGCAGCTTCCTCAAGGCTCGATGTCAGGCCTTCTACGAAGCTCCTGATGGTAGGGACGTTGGACGAAGCCCTGACTACGGTGTTCCTCACGAACCAGGGCGACCCAGTGGCCCGCCGGAGACACACGCTATGGACAGCGAGCAACTGCCTCCTTGCGGTCTTGCAGGTGAGGTGGTACCATGCTGGGGCCGCATATGTGAGCACTGGTCGTATCAGAGCCGTGTAGAGCAGGACCTTCGTCCTGGTCGGTAGCTTCGTGGAGTTGAGCAGGGGAACCCTGCCATCCTCAGGTTAGCAGAAGTGGCCGTGAGAAGCGTATAGCGTGAGAAGTGGTCCGCGTACAGGGAGAGCTGCACTCTCGGAGCGACCGGAAAGTCGTTTGTGTACCACAGGTACAGGATCGGGCCGAGGACTGTGTATTTACATGTTTTTGCATACCCGTTATAAATGTTATAGTTTTTCATGAGAAGTATATTCTTACGTATGTCACACAGCAATCCTTATGGAATTTTGTAGAAAGTTATAAAATATTTACAATTACGCTAAACTAGTGCATGAAAACCAGCATCGATTAAGAACGCGTAACTAAACCAAGTTAAATGTAATACATTCAATATTTTAAAACAAGAAGTAAAATTTATTAAATAAAAATACGGTCTATAATTTTTAACGTATTCAATTAGTTACGGAAGTTAATACCAAAGCGCTCTTCCTCAGAACTTATATTGTTTAATATTTAATTTCAACTGAGATTAGGACTCATTTGTCGATTGTAATACTGAGGTTTTCACCATTAAGTAATAATTATTTTCGATGTTATGACGTAGTAAAAGTAGTTGTGTAGGATATGCGATAGCTTTAGTTTGGTTTCAGGTTAATACCTACTTGAGAAGACCATCCGTGATTAGATATTCGTTAGGAATGTAAATTGAATAACAGTATCAATAAATATCTGAGAATTTGAATTTGAATAGATTTTTTGACACTTTATATTATAATACTGATGATAATCTATTTACTCAAGATTTTTAATTATTTGAGTATGTAAAAATGCCTTTAATAAATAGTTGTTTTGAGTTCTAGTACTTGACTTATATTTCACCCTGTAAAAGTAAGGTGATTTAAACATTCCTCTAATTGTCAGTACTGCTGGCCATAAATGAAACGTTATATAAAGTAATCAAGCGTTTATTATATATTGTATTAATACTTAGGCTGTTACATAGGTCCATTATTTAATATCAAAATAGAAAAACATTACAAAACATGAATAAAAAACTGAAAAAGAATGTGTCCTGCCTTTCTATATATGTTCCTATTAGGAAAAATATTATTAAATTGAGTAGAAATATAACTACAGGCGCTTGTAAACTAATAACATGGATTTTTATCTTTAACGATAGCCATTAATTACTGTAAAAATTTCATCACAGTACGCATTTTGTATGATACTATAGAAGAAACCCAACTACTAAACCTGCAATGAGAAAAACACAATAACTTATTTAAATGTAGCACTACGCAAAATATTAGTATAGGTACAATAAATATAGGCAAACTGATGCATATTAACTAACGTAAACTAGTATATACAACATCACTTATAAAATATCTAGTGGAACAAATGATTTCAGTTTAGAAATACTATTCAATTATCATTCTTAACTAATGTCTGATCAAGGATCATTGTGTAATGGTTTTCTCAAGCCGGTGTTGATGTTGTATGTCTGTACAGGGTATAAGATGACAAAACAAGGTTTAATGCCAATATAGTAGTCATAACGTAAACAAGTGTAACAATATTTATTATCCATGGAAACAACAAAGGACATTTATTGAAATATATAAAACGAAGACAAAATGTGAAGGCCAGAAGTTTGATATGGACCAGGATTTTTTCATATCTCAATTCTATATTCAACACGAAGGTCCAAGAGTCTCCACCAGGATTACGATAACCAGTCCCAGATCCAGGAGTTAAAGGTGAGTTACTTTTATTATTTAGAGGTAGTTTGAATATCCTAAAACCTTTCTTGACACTAAAACAGCAAAATTTAGAGGAACAGTTCATATGGAATGAAAACGCGTTTAAAATTAATTGAATTTAAATATTTAAGTGATTTTTAAATGAGTTTATATCTTGTTTCATAAAAAGAAACATAATGCAAGAAACTTTAATTTGGCTGTCTAAAATCATTTTATACCCTAAGTGCACAAAAATAATCGGTTAAAAATGTATTTAAGTTAGATATACGCACAAATTATTTGTGACTCATTCATACTTAATTGATAACAAGCGTTAAGATTACGAAGAAAATTTTTGTCTTATAGATATCTTTATGGCATTTTATAGTAGGGTAAATATTGGCGATAGGTTGAAACTAGTGAATGCTAATTAATGAAGATTACAATTCGTAATATAATTATGTGTAATTTTTTAAACTCAATAATTCTTAAAACGGAGTATTACAGGTTTGAAATGAAATATAGATTCAAAACTTTACTTGATTATTTTAGTTACCGAGATTTCTACCAGAGCTCTATTCCTCCTTAAAAAAGAAACGTAGTAGACAATTGAAGTTATACAGTTACAGGAAAACCTTGTTAGATTACACTGTCACAAAAATATAGACTTCATTTCACTATAAAAATAGTTTTATTTCCTGATAAAATATAATAAATCGCTGTGGAGGATCTTGGTGAACATGTTTTAAATAATGATAGGTTATGTAGTTTCGTATAGTTTGGCGTCATTTTTGTGGCTACAGTGGGACATTAATTTAAATAAATTACTGAGAACATTTCTATTTTCAGAATATTTTCCATGAAAATTATTTTATTTTTATGATTAAATTACAAGAAATAATTATCACTTAACTGGTCAGTGAATTTACTAACTTTATTTTCCTTGCAATTACATGGTTTTATATGTTAATGTGTAATTTAGGAAAGCATAAGGTATTATTAGACATTTTGTTTTTCCACCTTATGCTTTATACATTCTCACCCTTTTGTAATTAATATAGGAATTGTAAATTTTTGCGCATTCATGTGGTTTTGTTTCATTACTAAAAATATTGTTTCTTTCATTGACTGTAATATGACTAATGTTTCTTTCAATCTATGTTAGATAATAATATAGCTAATGTTAATTACTATAGAAAATAGGCTAAACATCAAGTACCGTAACATAAAATCACGTAAATAAATCATTATAATGAGGAAAGTATAAACGTCATTCGAGCAGAAATTACATGAACGTGCAGAGCCCTCACAGTGCTTCTATATCTTCCTCACACTGTTACATTCAACCTAATCTAACTTAACCAACAGGTATTAGGATACATTTGTTTGCTAGTTAGCGTATTCCCTATTTCAGAAAAGAACAACCATGTGGGTAAAGGGCTCATACAAACCTTATGCGTGGTGAAGTAAACTCTGCTTGTTTAAACATTAATAATTACTGTCTCAAAACTAGTAAATACGTATCTTTTTTTAGCGAGCTCTTTTGGTTTTAAAGAACAATGTGCTTTTTACGTGAATTTTTCCATCACTAAGTTTCTTTACTGTATCTTCAAACTTTGATTTCATCATTGTTAAGTACGTATGTAAGTTTATCTCTATCTCAGTATGTAAAAAGTTTTTTTAATTTTTTAGATACCAAAACACGTATAGGTGCAATGGCATCAAAGTAAAATATTAATTTTATCAATATCAACTTCTTTAATAATCATTTAACTCAGCACACAGAGGAGGACTACAAGTAACACGATGCAATGGCCAGAGGCAGAACCAGGACCAGGACTCACATTGCTGAGTAATTTTAATATTTATACATCACGATTTCCCCTCTCACTATTTCTTCTTAACCACAACAACCTAGTTTTAATTTTGTATTGGTTGATTATTTCATTCAAATTATTTCGCATTATGTAAGGATTGTAATTTTTACGAATGTCACTTCATTTAGGAGTATAGGGAAGATTTAGTTTTAGCTGTTATTAAGAGTCCCGGGAGAATAGTTGATCAACAATATTTCTCGTCAACAAATCAGTTTTGATTTTTTTAACTCTTTTATGTAGTTTATAAAAAAATATACAGCTGTTTGTGAGAAGTATTTCTTCACTAATTGTTTACAGCAATATTTTAAGCGTTTTAGAAGGCAAAATGTTGAAAATTAATTTAAACTAATATGTCCTAGCCTACTAAATTAGTATTGCCTTACTAATTCATGTTAAATTTTAAAAACTCCATAATATTAAATACAGTTTTATAAAGGTTTGTAAGAAAATACTGTCTATACATTTTGCATCATTCGGTTGGTTACTAAAACGTACACTAGAGCTCTCTTTCTTTGTAGAATAAATAAAAATATCCAATTAAAGTGATAAGTAAGGGCGATTAAAATTATATTCCATTGTCAATTTTAAATATTTTACATTCTAATTGTAACTTAAAATAATTAAAATTTTGTTTCATAACTAAATAGAATGAGTGTTTGTCGAGAATAATGCATCTCTATGCTTATAACTTCTAAATCGACTGGAAAACCTGCTGATTAAACTATTACCAGAAAGTTTTTACTCGTTTTTGAACACTGTAAATAAAATAAAAGTACTAAAAAATATAAAATTCCAAAGAGACTATTAATTTTTGGCTTTATTGGATATTATGAGTAAATTATTATCGTGGTTATTGAGTTCCGGGCCTATCAACAAAATGCTGGACTGGACTAATACACATAGACTTAAACTAAACCAGGAAAAACTAAACCAATTATGATGTCTCATTACCAATCTTTGATCGATTTTACATCTGTACGTAACGTTACTGTAAATGGAAATGTACTATCTTATTATAAGAAAGTTAAACACTTGAGACTGACAATAAACTGAACTCTAAGATGGATTGATGCAGTGACAGAGACTTGAAAGAAAGTTTTTACAACGATACATACAATAAAAACTAAAGATGTTTTTGCCACTTCATATACATCTGTTAAATAAAAAATCCATGAATATGCCTTTTATTCAGCGAGGGTTTGTTAATGATGAATCTTAGATTTGCAATTTTACTCTTTCAAACCTGGATCTACCTCTAAAATAACAATAAAAAGCACACACATAATTATATACACATTAAAACAGTACATGTATTAGTCTAGTCTTATCTAGAAAATGTTTTTTCATAATTAATACAAATACTTAATTTCGTAACCTTAGTTTTAAGACTAGTACAATATACAACATTCCTGGTGTGTTGAGGAAGACCATAACAGAAATGGATAATGAAATCCTCCCGACTTCCAACCTCACCCTAGGGAAGTGAAGCTTCCCGTCCTGGCGGTTGCTTAGTTCAGAAATCTCCCCACGGTACATTACAAATCTTGAGTGCCGTCATTATTATTATTTTTGCTTCTATTAGGTTGTACTTTTTTAACATCTCTAATTCTATAAGAATAACCTTTGAAAACTCATCAATGACAAGATAGTTATTTCATTTTAATATGATTTTTTTTAATGCAGTTATTGAGTTATGTGAGTTTTGAGTAGAGCATGACGTGGGGTAAATATCAAAATATCTTAAGTGACTGCGTTAAGTTTTTTTTTTGAGAACTAATGTAAAAATATCCCTGTTCCAAAGTTTCATATGTAAAATACATTTTTATGTAACGCATAAAAATAAATTGATTGAGGGCATTCCTCAATAGATATTCTTAGTAAACACTGGATATTATGGGTATAAAAGGTTGAATATCAAGTCCCACATAAGATTGTTAGAAAAACTATTTTCCTTAAGTCATTGTTTGCAACAGATTTATTCTTATTATAATTACTGTTAAAGTCTGATATTTATGTAGATGTTGACACTACTTTTTATTTTATTTTCGAAGTATATCAACGATATTGATAAGCGACATTACTAATGGAATTTCTTAAAATCCAATCTACAATACTGTGAGTACGTGAAGATATCGCAAGAGCACAGGAACGATTTGCCCTTATTTATCCTTTTATCCGCTTCAGGTTGGCGAGAATTTGATGATGGCTATGTTTTTTTTTTTACGTTGTGGACTACTAATCTGCAGCCTAACATGTAGTATTTTAGGGAACTGTTGTATAAACAAGCTAGGTTCTGAAGAGATGTCGAATTAATCTATTAAGGATTTTGTAACTTACATCTTCACTCTATCAAAAAAAATGGTTTTTAACCTTGTAATCAACCCTTCTTCCTTCTCTTACGGAAGTTATATGATGAATATATAATCGTGGATTATCCAAAGAATAAACTCTTCAAAAACTCATTTTTTCCAAATAGAGAGATATTTATTCATATAAAAAATACATTATCGCCACGGGAATTTATATCTGAGTTCTTACCTGAAGTTTTAAATTCATAAAAAGAGACCAACTGTTAACACACGTAATGAAAAAATGTAAATTAATTAAAATCATTCACACTACTAAATCGTGATTTTCATTTGTAAAAGCAGAGTTTACATTGTTACATTGATTACAGGCCAATATAGCGCTGTTTTGGGGTTAATTTCATATGGATTACACGTATACATATTTAAGGTAATATGTGTTGAAGAAAAATAATTTATCACAGTTATATTACAATTACATTTACTAAAGTAAAAAGTACTTAAAAAGACAGCTATTTAAATATAATTTGTTTTCAGAGTCATTTCAAAATCTGGTTTTTTCGTTTTTTCACCGGTCAATATTTATTAACCGTACCTTAATCATTAGCAAAATGTGTGTATACAATATTTTTTCTATGACTCAATTAAAAAATATATAAATAATTAAACACACAATATTCTGTAACACATGACAATTTTCAGTATATATTATGCTTCAGCTATAAATACAACTGTAAAATATAACAGTTTATAACTATAGCTCGTCTCAATAAAACCTTTCAATATCAGTATAGTAATTGATATCGTGTTTACGTAGCAAGATCGATTACTGGATGAAAGGCAAAATCGAGTACGAGTAATTCCGAACTCCATCATTCAGATATATATTTAAATTGTTTTGAAATAACAGAGCACATTAAAATGACAATAATTGAAATAAGAGCTTTTAAAATAATCATATACATTTATTTTATTACATTTACATTAAACATTGTTTTTAGGTTATTAAAATAGTCTATAGAGTTAAAATTTAACAGGCTTAAGATTATTCCAGTAAAAACGTCATAGCATAACTTTACAACATTGACTAGTACTTATATTTCATTCATTGTATTTGTAATATTTTCATATTACGTGCTATGAAATACATGGTCCTTATTTTAAAAAACTATAATAACTTTTTTTTACCCAAATGTGTAATATGGCCATATTTCTTAAGTAAGCTGTATGGAGAGTAAAGTTTTATTTGCGGCATTACAAAGATGAAATAAGAAGTCACAGATAATACAAACAGTATATCATTATTAAAGGTTAACGTTTATACAAACTGATGCTGAAGAGTAATAAATTTCCACAGTTCCGTATCTGAGATACTGCACAAATCATATGGCTTGGAGAGTTTAACTTCTAAATGTATTGTCCTTGACTTTTATATTAAAATAGAAGTAGCTAATTCTTTAAAATGTAACTTATTACTAGTACTATTTAAAGTACTTCATTAAATCTTACGATCCTAATTTCTTATATTTGAGAATAAAAGCATTCCTATCAATTCCTGAATCTATAACTCACGGTTATATTGTAAACACTTAAATAAATATTATTTTGAGCGTAATTTTTTTATTTCTGCTTTAAATACCTGTATTCCTCTTGTATTGATCAAATATTTCTACTTTACCGATCTTCAGGGTAAGGTACCTAAAAGGAATATGAATTTTAAGTTCATAATATTTTTTTATAACTCTTAAGTAGTTTATTTAATAGTTGTGCTGTAAAAGTAGTATCATTCAAGTTGTTTTAATGTGTTTTAAGAGTTTTGAATAGTAGTACAATCCTTGACAAAATGCAATAATTTACTGAATAATTGGATAAAAAATACAGGTTTATAAAACAATAGCTGTTTACCGCGGCTTTGCAAGCTTTTCGTAAGCTTTGCCCGTGTATGTGAACATCTGGTTTAATTGAATTATATTTACAACGCCGATGTAGAGTTCGCCTTTGCCACGATCAAGAAAATCAGTGTATGTTTATAGCCATTGTGCACGTACATGTACTTTATTATAAAGTGATCTAACACTCAAACTTTAATTTTAGTCAGAAATGTATCTTAAAGACAAATATACATAATAACTTAGCGCCTTCAAATCGGGTTTGACTATGTTATATACGTGAATGACCCTAATTGTAGTTTATAGTGTACAGGCGCTTTGAAACCTTTTATCTTTTGCAGCGCCGCTTGGTGGTGAGTTACATCAATGGGCACAGGTTATAAACCTTCTCCGTGGAAAAATACGTATACATACAAATTTTCATAATGGTCTGTCTAATATTTTGCGATTCCATAATGGACAAACACACAAACCTATATACACCCTGTATATGTATATATAGGTGTATAAATATTTTCGTTGTGCTAGGCACATAGAATGATGGGTTGAGTAATTCCATAGGTAACCACAAACTTTACCAAAGTTTTAATGAAGTAGTTATGGTTACGCTGGGTGTAACAACGCTTCCACTACTTTGTCACGTGATACACTTTTACACGGTTACACTCAGTTGCAGTCTTGTATGCTGGAGTGTTAGGGTTAATTTTACACAACCTCACGTGTCTAAGCAAACCTAGGTAATAACATGGGTAACATGACCTTAATATGCTTTTAGGTCATGTTTATTTATTAAGTTTTATGATCATTTGAAATTTTATAGTCATAGGACATCCTTCTTCTTGTAAAATATATCTCAAATTGTATGTATTGGATGATAAATAACTTAAGGGATTTAGCTTGTTAATACCTTCATCCTATATTATCCTTATCTTCCTCTTGCAGAAATGTGGCTAGAACATCTACCTTTATACTCTTTAAACTTCACTCTTTGGAGAAAATTGAAATTTAGTAGGCTCCATTTCTTGTAAAACCTAAACCTTTGAGATCTTCAAGTGGCCTTTGAGACCTAGCTTATTGAGAGGCAGTATGTATGAGAACTCTCAACTTCACAAGTCCTGGTCTGTAGAAGCTCACAGCCTATGTAAAAAGTTTAAAGTCTCCTGGGAAACCCAAGATTCAAGGCTCTAGGATCTTTTATCGCACAGACGGACAGTCGGGTGGTCAGTGATACGGTGTCATTGTTACAATTTTGTGTCTTTAATAAAGGTAACAATGTACAAACTACAATTTAAATTACTAAAAATTATATTTTAAGAATTATAATTTTATACTTTGTTTTTGTTGTAGCTTCACAGATAACATTATTTCTTAATTTGCTATCGAACTAATCATTTTAGTCTCATATTAAATGTGACCGACATCTCATTTTTAAATCTGAAAATAACATCTTACTTACTATGGTAAATAATAATAAGAACAATATTTTACGGTTCTGCAGAAAAAATAGCAAAAGTCATTTTCTGAATGACTTTTTCTGGTCTTCAATAAATAATATTAACCATACATTAGATCATTTTGGAATTTTGGGACTAATTACTAGATCTCTTATTAAGTATCTGTGCCAAACGTATAAATTAGGCACTCTGAAATTTTATAAATTGTTATTCATTGATCTTTTCCTATCCCCTTAATTTTTGTTTTTACACTGTATAGCACTTGCCGAAGTATAACCAATGTTGGTAAGTTAATGTCTGCCAATAAATAATAACGCTTGGACTCGTACTTGACAAGAGTGGTTTACAGTTTGTTATTTAATGCGAATATGTGTCAATTCCGTGTATAGCATTTCCGAGAACAATGTATTTTCTTGAAGAAGTATTAAAAGTGGATTGATACGTTTTGTTTTATGATTAAACCATTTCATATCGTAAGCAACATGACAATCGGTATTCAAACAGGATGAGGGAAAATAAGAAGCCATTGTATGAGCGAAAGGATATTTTTTTTTTTATGTAAAATATTATATTTACATAATTTTTGTCAAAGTTTATTTATATTATACTCGTTTTATTATTTGGAAGGAGGTACAGAGATTAGTGAACAAACTTGTAACTTTACTTCAAAGTAAAAAAAATTATAATGACAACTAAAAAAACCACACACATACTGAGTGTTTGTAAAAATGGTCATCATTTTGAAGGAAATGTAGTTTAAAATAAAATTAATACACATTATATGTATACACTTAGTAAAATTTACATCACTACATAAAACCAGGTTTTGATACTATAACTTTAGTACGTTGTATAGTAAATATTAAAAAATTATAATAGGACAGTTGTTTATGTTACCATTAAACTTAACAATCATAAAATTTTTATTATTATTACTTTTTCGGTCACTGTAGGTAGCAACAAAAAATTACACACATTCCTAAATCGTCGTCGAAAGGAAAGGAAAGAAAATGTAAAAGTAATAAGTAGCTACATAAACTTTATTTTTTTGGTCTTGTTCTTTTGTATTAACTTATTTACAACTTTACTGCTAAAACAAAAAGTTGACCTAAAAATTACATTAAGGAAATGCTGAGCTTCTTTTATTTGAAATCCAAAATTGACAGTTTCTCTTTGTATTGAAAACGATTAGTTGTTGTCAAAGTGAATTATTGTCCAATTACCCTTTGCAGTCTGACGGCGAGGTGTTAATATCCGGTTAGTTGATTGGCGATAACATTACTGACGCGGAGACTAGAGAGTAATATCAGTAACAGACGATAAGTATATGTTATCCGACTGACGTTAATAATATTGGAAATAAGAATTCATTATTGAAATGGTCAAGTATAATATATTGTCAAAAGTTTGTATGTGTAATGTAATTGTAACTTGGTAAAACACTATTTGTTATAATCATTAACATGTTTACACAGTGTGTGGCTGTTCATATATTAAAACATTTAACTCTATGAAAATACATATTTATTGAAATAAATTTTGTATAAAATGAAATACAGTTTCACTAATTTAAATAACACTAAGTTCTTTAATAAGGCCAAACCGTATTTCCTAAAAAAGGGATGAGACGATAATTTTTTTGCACAACTGGGATAATAACTGATTTACTCCACACTCTTTGCAAAATAGTTTCTTCCTCCTAGATTAAATTACTGTGACCTCTGACCGTGTTCCATACACTAGTGACATGATGAAGGTTGCTTTTAGGAGGGAATCCTTTAGGACCAATCCGATGTGGGTTCAAACTGAAAATACGAGAAGGTAGAGATTTAATCTTAGTCTTAGGATAAGTAGGCTGGTTCTGCAACCATGTTCCACCAGGGTAGCGTCTTATCTTCTCTCCTTAGACAGACAACTGTCTTATCTAGGATTAGGTCTGATTACTGAACATGGACACTTGAAGAAGGATCCTTACAGAACCTACCCCGAAGGATATTGTTAGAGAATAGAGAATAAAATTTTTTTAATTGTAGTGAATAGTAAAAATGCACTCATTTATTATAACTTTGCATTCCTAAAATTATAGACAGAACGTAAGTAGGACATTCAGATCGTCTTACTGATGGTGTAGTTTGCTTGCTTGCATGATAAAATACTGAAGTATTATTTCTTAAACTGGTTTATAATAAACGTGAATTTATCATTATCATCTACCTTTATTGAGTGATCTTTACGTAATCATCATACTAGGGACATTGGTTTGTTACTACGACAAGTTATGTAACAAACCAATTACTTTTAAATATAAAATTGTACTTTACTTGTATTACACGTTTGTGTTAACTTATTTATCTATCTGTTATGTGACACTATGATGTTCTTTTATTAAGACACTGTTTGTTGGTGAATAAGTAAGTTTTTATTAACAATTGCATTTGTATGCACAATCAACTTGCAGTTAGGCGCAAACAGTAGTAATGTATAACTACAAGGTAAACTCGTATATATCTGTAAATTAAATCAATGTATTGTTTCAAAATATCAATCGATGCCATGTTTTACCACTAATTGGACGCTGACCTTTATTATAACTTAGACAATGTAAATTAGTTAATATAGTTATTAATAGTTATTGGCATAAAATTTAAATTACATTTATTAGTCAATGTAAACTGTGTCTTGAAACTGATAGTTTGCACTATTGTGTAGAATTTTAAAATACTAATAAGAGCAAAATTTGTTTATGAATAATCATATAAATATGTGAAATAAAAACGTATTAAAGAGAATTGTGCTCTTTATTCGGTTGCAATTTTCTTCAGGAAATCAAACAAAATATAACATTAACTCCTATAAAACTATGAATGCTATGTATTGATATACTATTTATATAGACGTATATTAAAATAATAATTTTGTTGAGACATAACCAACTGCATAGAATAAAACATATACCGCATCGTGTGGAAGTCGCATAAGAACGAGATTTAATTTTACAGTTAATTATTTGTTGTTTAAGTGTGACTATGTTTCTTAAATTTTATACTATTTGACTTAGCCTGCTAATTTTATAAGTAATAAAAAAGTGTTGAATATAAAAGAATATATTTCTAAGTGTATCCAAAGATTTTGTTATGTTTTAGAGAAACACGGTACTTTGATTTTCCGGGCCGTATAACTTAAGGCCTAACTATTTCAAAATAATAATATATTTTTAATTCTTAATATAAATAATAATATAGAGAATGCATCACTATAAACATAACGTTGAATTTTTTGACGTTGGAATAAAACTAATTAGATTACAAAATCACTTGAATACAGTTAATTTAAATCTATACTGTTAATAGTAAGCAGAACACTGTAAAAGTTAAGGGTAAATAAAAATAAAAAGTGAAAAAACTGTAATTATTGATTTCTTAATAAAAAATATCATGTTCAATAAAATTTTTCAAACACATTGAATTAATTACGCAGTTTCACACAATTGCCATGTAAGAAAACCCTATACCCAACCATAACGTAGCCCTATTAACATTTTTTTTAGATTTAAAAACTAGGATTCACAATTGCTTAAGAACTTTTTTAAAATTTACCTTAAAACAAATTAAAAAAAATAAATATTAAATTTCAGGTTATAATATTGTTCACTATTTTAATAAAGAACCTTAAAAAGTGTATTCGTAAAAATCCACTACATTATTGTATCCTACTTGCAATGCATGGATTTAACCTGTTTTTACGTTTGGTGCTGTAACTCAGTTATTTGTTATTCAATCTTTTTGAAACAAAAATTGTTTAATTTTTAATAAAATACGCTAAAAAAAGTTATCCTGGTGTATTTGTTGTCAAAGTAGCCGTTTCAAAACTAATACAATTTGAAAATTTTGAACGGCCGCCATTTTGAAATGCAATGAGATATTTGTTTTATTTTTTTTCACTGAAAAGGATCAACACTAGGTTAACATAACTGTTAAGTTTGAATTTTGTATCTGAAGTGGTTTTTGAGTAGTTATTTTTTCCCAAAAATCACATACAGACAGACAGACGCTAAACGAAGCGAAATAGGGCACCTGTTACATTGCATTATTTGTTAGTTTTGGCCTGCTGATCAATGTGGCAAAGTTTGTTCGAATGGTTGCTGGACACCCTGTATATATATTTTTACATACAAGGTGAATCAGAAATATGGTAAAATATTTTAAGACGTGGTTTTAGAGCTAAAAATAAGAAGAAAATTTTTTATAAAGGTAGGTCCGGAAACGCTCTATTAGTGAGTAATGGCTGGCAAAAGATAACGCTTTGTTTTTAGTTCACCTGGTGGAATTAAATGATTCTTAAATGTTTTGTTCTTACTTTTTAACACAAATAAGGTGGATTTACCAGGAAAATCACCTTAAAAATAAAATAAAACCACTCTAGAGGTTGTAGTGTGGACATTTTTTTAAAAAAGGATAAAATTTGACATCCAAACAGCTTTGTTGAAAAACGCTTTAGCTAATTTAATTAATCCTCTCTAATGCAAAATATTATGCATGATAATAACATTTTCAATATTCTGATTCACGCGTTTATATAATTAGATTAGTGACTTGCATTCATGTAATAAGATTTTTAATAGCTGTAATTTTGTGATGAAATTGGAAAGTGCTTTGTATTATAAATTACTTGAAGTTTTGCATACAGTATTTGATAAATATATACGTAGGTTTTTATTTGTAAATGAACAACAGCGTAAACGACATATCGAACACTATCCTTGGATATTTTATACCACACACCATAACCTAGTACAGACACCAATCTTTAAAATCCTGTTTTATTCCACGTTTGTCTGTCATATTTTACAATTTATTGTAATAAATCAATGGTTAGTTCAATACTACAACAAGTTCCTTTATGTATTTATAATTTCTTTTTAATTCACATAGTTTACGGAGATGTGTACTTTTGGTATTAGTTTACCTTAGTAGGGTGCCCTCTGGATAGCAGTTTAGTTGCCTTCTATTTATCCCTGAAACTGACGTTGAATTACTATTAGTAAGGAAAATTTCATAAAACATGATATAATCTAAATATAAGATTGGAATATGATTAGTAATTCATAATATTGTTTTAATTCATTTAGCCCTTTAATATCTCTTTTACTGTGAAAAGAGCACTGGCGTGAATTTCTGTGTATGGAATGAATAAAAACTTATATACCACATTTTAGTGCAGAATTGCTTCACTATGTGTTTCAAATTGCTACGTACTCAAAACAAGAAACGTACTTTCAACAAAGAAAGGTAAGGTATCTGCGATTCTTGATCTTTGTCAATTAGCAAACACTAATTTCATCTCATTATCAATATTTAGGCTGCTTTAAATGCCAGGAAGATTTTTGTTAGACAAAAATTAGTAAATGAAGATAGAGTTTGATAAGCGGACTATGGTTTTACATAGATTAGTACAATCATTGATATCTAATATTCATGTATTGCGTTTAAAAGTTATACTGAAGTATCTATGGTCATAATAACAATAATAATTGTGACTAACATAATTAATATAATGCAAAGAGGGTTAATGTTATAAATAGCAAATAATCTGTAACGATTTAAAAACTGGAAATAGAGAAAACCCTTATAAGCAATGAAATGCAAACAGCATAAAGAATATTTATATTAATAAAAACTATACGTAATTATTTTTGTTTTCTCCAGGGTAGTAATGATTAAATGCTTTCCGGAAGTTTTGTAGCATCTTCTGCAGAAAATCATACTTCTCTTCTGTACAAATACTCACGGGGATAATCTGCAAGGAGGTCGGCTGATACGCCACATTTTAAACTTTTTTTAACGGTTCTCCGCGAGCTTTCGAATATCTGTTTCTATCTATAACAGAAAATACGTTTATTACATTAAAAAGTGTTTTATAGTTTATACAAGTTAGTCTCTGTTCAAAAATCAGTATCGGTTAGTTATTTCGAAAGTAATATCGTTTGTCAATATCTATATGAAAAACCGGTTCAGTTTATCGTACTCTACCCGTAAAGGATTCTCATAAACAACTATACAATTTTTATAAAATACGCGAAAACAGTTTCAAAATCAATGTTCGTCAAGTCTGGTTATTTGTATTTTGTAGACCAATTTTCCCTGTACGCATTAGGTATAGACACGATTAAAAACAGCATAAAACAAATTATGAATTTTATTAAATATATTAAATTTGCATTTTCGTTTTCTGTGCTGTTGTAGTGCGTTGTGCTGTGTACTAGGATGTAACCTCATTTAGTTAAAGAAAGATATTGAATGAAAATCTGTGATATCTAAAGAATGAAAGTAACTCCTGCATGTAAGTCCTGATCCTGCTTCTGGCCATCATACCGTCATACTTTAGGTTCTTCCACGACGTTCTGTGATTTAAACAACGTGCAAAATGCTCTAATTTAGACTTAAATTTAGAGTCGAAAAAATTGAAGATTGGTAGATTAGAAGTCATGAGATACTGGAAGTACTCGAAGTTGTACTCATAATTAATGAGCTCTAGTAAATTCCCAAAAAACAAAATCTCAACAGTATTTGCTACTTATCGAGACAACTTATAATCATTACAACGTCCTCTCGTCAGAAGGACATAACCCCAACTATTATTTGAATTAATCCTGCAAATAAAATATCATCAAATAACCTTATTATTTAAAATTGTACTTTATATTACTTTTAAATTAGATGTCTCGCATGAAAGGGCTAATTTATAATGTGGAAATATAAATTTTACTTACCGACAAGGCGCGCTAGGTCTTCTATGAAGCTTAGCCTAATTCATTGGTTGGACATGAACAATCATGTAACTCATTTTTGTCTATGTAGAAATTTCATGCAAGTCTTCATACCAGTTTTCTGGTAAGCAAGTGAGGATACCAAAACGCAAGAGTGCGATAAAGTTATACATTGACAACAACGTTTAACATTGACTACAATATACTATTCTTTATTTTTACTCTACTAATAAAAGAGTTACTTCATCTTGCCTGATAGGAATTGGTTGCTTACATATTTATTTATTCAACTATTTTCTCGTTTCCATCATGGTTACCTATAGGAACTTTGCAAAAATATTCAGTGACGCTCATCCAAATCCCATCAGTTATAATGCACTAATATCAAACACAGTGTTACTCAAATTACTATTAAGTAAACTATTAAGTCTTCTAATAAACCTTTTAAAACAATACAAAACTGAAAATAATCATAGAGATAATATAAATTTAAAGTCCATATGCGAGTTTCTGTTGTCGAAGTAGATGTTTCTCAATAACATTGACGAATACAATGTTTTCGTTAATTAGCAATCAAATGTGATATGACCTTAAAGTCGAGTGAAGACAATAATATGATTTAATATAGTGTGTTTTTTTCTATGAATTTAAAAGAATGCATCCACATCCTCACGTTTCAATACCAAATGTTCGAGGCTCTTTAAATATCTAGTTTGCAATTTACACGATTTTATTTCAAAGCTAATTGGGTTTTACAGTTCTATGTATAGATTAATGATTATTGTGTACAAAATTATGGTACTCAGTCATTAGTAAGAGAAAATATTGAATAGCAATTTCTACTAGCATTTATTAAGATTAAAGTAAAATGAACATGTAACAATCAGAGCCTTAGTTGCCCCGGTATCTGGGTACAAACTGCAAATCTATAAGTTTAGATGGCTCGGCACTTATTAACTTAATTAAATTAATGGTTCCCATCTGATTTTGCAGTAGATTGACTTTCCTGACAGGGTGTGATGAAAATTATATCCCGATAAAAAAGTTATGTAAAAAGTTTTCTACCAAGTAGAACCCGGGCATTATTTCCTTATATAGAATTTTAATTTACTTTCTTAAGAGTAAAATTATCATTAATAGTGTAAATTAAACTACCTGGTGACATAGGAATCTAAGAAGTTGTTTATATAACTGTATAATTTCAATTGGCAATTTCAATCGGCTATTGTAAAGTTGAAGAGAGCTCTGGTGGTAATCTCATCATCTCATTGAATAAATTAGAAGATAAAGACCATAATTCTCCTCAAATCTCTACCACCGTTTTTAGAAATCATTCAGATTAAACAAATTAATGCAATACATTATAAATTTTAATCTTAAATGAGCTAACATTTACTAATTTAAAATTATTTTCGATATTTAAAATAGTATAAAATGCTTGAAAGAGTTCTCTCAGACACATTTAACTAAGTAATTCTCTTGGCAACCTTTATACCTTTTTATAAAATATTTGACAACGGATTTTAAAACCTTTGGCTATGTTGAAGAAGATAGTTGTAAACTGATTCTTTCTGTACACTTAGAGTACTGAAGGGATTTATTACCATAAATCACAAGTGTTTACGGTTCGTCCACAAAAAATACGAAAGTTATTTTTAGGTCAAGATAAAACAAGACAAAAAACTTATTGTATAATTCAATTAAAATGATAATCCTTTTAACTGCAAATGGAACTGTTCCACTGTATTTACTATTTTTAATTATCGCTATATCTAAGATAGAAATAACTGATTTCATTAAGAAAAAACGAAGAAAAAACTTTGAATTATAAATCAATAAAGTAACTCATCTATATTTCCTTGTCTCGATCCTGGTCTTCGTTAGCGTACTCCGGGTGGAGATTTTCCGCGTACTGCGTGTTGAACGAATTGAACATTAAAACGAACAATGAAAAAGGATCTGGTCCTTGTCAAGCTTTTGGTCATCGCACTTGTTCCAGGTCGCGCTTCTATAACCGTGTTTTCAACCAATTTTGTAAATAACACTATTGAGTTTAACAAAAATTTTGTGGTACCTGTTGTTTGTTGTGTCTATGGATATTTAAAATATATTAATATGTACACTGTTGTATTTTTCATCTTTCTTTTTAATGCTTTTCATCTTCACTTGCTTGTTTACGTCATGACTAACATTAATATTAAATCGATTTTTTTATCAGATTACCCGAACAGATACATACTATAGAGATAAACATGTTTTATTTCTCGTCTTACATTAACGTCAAAGTGGTAATTTATGATAATTTAGATCCAATATTCAGGAACAATACTCGATATGTCATGTCATTACTAAATAGTATATCTGCAACGAAAAGAAAATTTTTAGATTTGAGATTTCACTTTGATGTATCTAATTTAAATGGTCTACATAACATTATATGCAGACCTGTAACATTCTTTACAGGTATAAAGTTCCTTAGAGCAAATAACTTACCATAGCTATAACTTATTAAATAAACAATACATTATTTGAAAAGTAGGTTAGAGAGGATGAGGATTAAATACTATTACTTTTAATTTTCAAACAGTTTACGCCGATCTGCTTGTTTAGTACCTGTTCAACACCTGTATGCCGCGGACAAAACTTAGGCTATAACTATTTTCATAACCAGTCTGCAATGTTCAAACCTCTGTCCTAACACTAGTAAGGTTGCAGTACTGGTTTAATTAACTTTCTATACTCATTGCATAGTTGACATTGATTACTCTCCTGTAATTTAACAAATTAATATTTTACATTAATATACATATCATGGTAGAGGCTTTTTAAATTCCATCATAAAAAACTATTATATTTATTCCAACACAGTTGTGATATATCTTTGTATAACTATATATACAACCCAGCAGAGATTACTTCTGGCTCTTTTATACCTTCCAGTTGAACTAATCACTAGGCACAACAAAAACCGATGTGTCACTTAAATCTCGCCAACCTTATGGATGTCCAGAAGCGGAACATCACTAACCGCAAATTTCAAGACTCTTGGGGTCAGGTTAATTCGACAGCCTATTTTGGCAGATGCCTGTTGGAGTTGGTAGGGTTCGCTTTATAAAAGTCAAAGGTTCTTGCCTGCCTATACAAAAGGGTGTGCCACCTCCTACCTGCTTTGACTGAAGAGGTCGGTTCAAAGCTGACCTTCCTATCTTTCGAGGGGACATGAGATTACTACCCTAAATTATTTTTTATAGATCTCAATAGAAGGCGGTCCCTACCCCTAACCTTACCTTTCCAAAATATCCTGTCACTCCAGAAGCAGTATAATATAATATAAAAAGCAGTAATATGGCTTTTAATATATATTTTCAAAGGATGTAAAACCTTTCTTCACATGTATAATCTATTTCGTGAGAAACCGTTCTCTATTAATAAAAAGCTCTTTGATATTTTAATTTTATAGCATACAATATTAAACTCTCAGATATGACTTTTTAAATTTAAGAATACTCTTGGCCTTTTTACAAAATAAAGCGCAGTCAAAATGTTATTGCACCTTTTCTACCTACTTCTTTCTGAAAGTTAAACTTAGATCTAATCAATTCACTAATTTTATTTTCCACACATGACATATAGTGTATCCTGCGGGATACTTTAGTTTATTATGAGAATATGAAGTAGGTGATATTAATCATCAGCAAAGTCATGTTTCATGCATACTTAACTTTTATGATTGCTCACAAAGTTATAACGTATTTGCAACCCCCGATGTTTTATGCCACTCAACAAGGTTTACTTGTACGTAATTCTGCTCTCCTAAGATATTTCTAGTGGTAAATTCAAGTATTTTTACAACCCATATAACTATATATTACCTCACTTGTCTCGAGATTAAGATAGATTTCCTTTGCAGTTAAAAATAACGGGTACATTAAATCCTACTTCTCCATACCTCATTGTTTCTTATAAGCCTCAAGAATTTACATTAAAATAACGCTGAAATAATGTAAACAGTCGGAATTTTAGTGCTTCTGGCTCAAGCCAGCTTCAAGTTTTAGGGTAGTTTCTAGACTATGAGCTCCCAGCTTTTATGAGCTACTTTTCTCTAAGAGATTTCTGTCACGGGAGAGCAACTATGGAATTTCCCGGGCCTTAAAAGCTCTTAGCCTCTAAGATCTTTCATCCTCTGAGAGCTGCCTGACCTCCTGTAGTTACCTGTCTTTAGGAGGCCAAAATCCTTGGAACTCTCACACTCTATCAGTTCCTAACCTGACACTGCAGGCGGTTTCAGAAGAATTAAAATTGTGACACCTCTCGGTCTGTTTCAGCTCCTGCTCTCTGGGAGTTTCTGGGATCTTGGTGCTTCCGGTGCCTAGTAGTGATTGATATTTGGAACCTAGATGCCTCTAACATGTCTCAAATTTGGAAGGTGTTAGCTTCTGACAGTTCCCGATGCAGGGACGTTTTGGAAGTCTCTAGGATCTCCCGGCTAATGGCAGATCGTAAAATTTGTTGGATATTGAGAATTTTTAGATTTTCATATATTTTACAATGCTACTGCTATTAAAGAGAATTTTCTTTGGATGTGTCTCATTCTTGACTGTCTCACAAGCTCTCAGAGGTGACTGGGTGATCACGAGTTCCAGGCGTTCATGTTTAGAGGTCCTTAGCCAAATACTACTCTACTAACGGACTGGTTTTGAAGTGTTTGCTCGAACACACGATTTTCTTTGCTTAAACTGTAAAAGCATCCATTCCAAGTCATTCTAAAGTTCCAAAAGCCGTGCAGGCCTGTTTTCAAAAGTTAACACCTGCTGCATCTAGCAAGCCTCTAGATATGGAAAATATCTGTATACTGTATGTCAAAATGTGAATTTACCAATAGACTCGTACTGAGAAAGGGAGAACCACCACACTGTAAAAAACAGGACGACGATTCCTGAACGCTTGCTCTCGCAGGCTTGAGTTCATCTGATAAACAGATATAAAATTGACGTAAACATTTCCCGAACGCTCAAAACATTTACAACTCATTTGAAACGCTGTTTGGTGTCACACGCATTACATACTTTACACGAGTTATTGATAATATATTGAGAGGCCATTATGATCAATTGAATGGTACCTGATTGAAGTCGGAGTATTTGGTGATGAATGAATTAGAATGAGCAAATAAATGGCTATTTGAGAGGGTTGTGGTATGAAACTCTCAGTTTAATTATAATTTATTGCATTTCTATTTAATTAAATTTTCTCTGCAATGAAGATTTGACTTTTAACTACTATTGACAATTTGTAACAAGGAACTATTTAATAAAGTAAATATAACTATTATGGCTGAAATCAGCTTCAAAAAACTGCTATATTTCTGTATACTCTTTTGAACTCTTCTGACAGACGTTGATTCCCGATTCCATAATCCAAATCTGGTAACGTCTGATTTCAGACGCTGCGCTAAGCGGAAGGTGAAACTAATCTGAACTCAACATTCGCTGTGTTATATAAGTTATTTTATTTAATAACCAACTTAAAATAATTAATTTCAGGATTCCTAGTACGTAGCAGTTAACATAAACTAATTTTTACTCATTGTTAAAATACAGCCCACTACGAAATATTATTACGGCTGTAAAACATAGGTATGGCAACAGGGTAACTTTTTTAAATTAAATAAAAACATTAAAAGTTATAAACTACATATAACATTCTTATAGTGTTTTGTTACTACCACGAGAATTTCAAATTAAGAGAATTCATCTTCAGGTACTAGGTTAAGGTACATCATATAAAAATAAAACAAATAACCGAACTAAATGAACGTGGGTGTTTTAACTAAATAGGTAGCTACATTTATTCCTTAATTTATGTATAGTAAACTTATATTTTTAAAGCTTTTAAAATTACAAATGTTACGCTAAAACATGTTTGTCATTAATTAGCATATCAGGATTTTTTTGAACTTTTGTAATTATCTAAATGTTCTACATTAGACATTAGGTAAATTCTTTTGCTTATGTGTAAATTTCAATTTTTTTTTATATGATGTGCATTTATAACCAGTTTTATTTAGATTACCGCTAACTTTGATTTTGATCATTTGATGTCTCAGTTATTTTGCTTGCTCCTTAAATAATCTAATTTCGGAGTTTAGTACTAGTATACATACTACATACTGCTAGTATGTAAAAAACAGATCCGAATTCATATGAATACTTGTTCTATTTGAGAAAAACAGGTAGAAACATTTCGACCTGAACGCATTGGGTATGGGGGTTAACAATAGGCCAAAAACATTTACTGCCATTTATACAAAACCAATCAATGGAATTTCATGATTGCAGTAATATTTCTAGTCCAAAATATTAAGTGAATAAAAAAGTGAATGAGGATAAAACATTAGTTTACATTGTAATCGCACTTTCTTCAATAAGATCTATCCTTTGTGGTGCAATTAATCGCTAAAGCTGAGATCTAAAATGGTTTGGGTGACGAGAGATGGTAAATATGAATCCGTGATTTCTGAACAATAACAGCATGCTGCAAATCATGATCCTGGCCCTGGTCCTCGTTGCCTTTTAGGTAATGATTACACTCTACGCTGCGAATCTGAGACTTCTTACTGAAATATTGAATATAATAAAACAACTAAAGTCTCTTCTTTTCCTTCTTCCCTGGATATGAATAACTTCAATATCTTAGTTGCGTATTTTTCATGTGTTTTCTAGTTACTATCTTCAATTGTGGCTTCACCTCACGTCTAATACCAAAAATTCAACCTAATTAATGTTATGTGATTATACACTTATATGAGTACAACTGTACCATAAAGACAAACATGTAATTAAAACTTTATTTTAAAGATAAGTTCAATCATTAAGTTTAGAGTATGTGTAAATATATTGCTGTAAATACCCACTAATTAGGTCTCATTTCCGATATGAACGTTTAACGCTATTGCTAATTTGGTTACTTAAAAACCCCTTATGTGGGTTTTACAGGTTTTTGCTTTGTCGTACCGTATTATCAATAATTACTTTTTAAGGTTCAGTTAATTTCAAGTTTATATTATAAATTAATAATCTTGACCCAAACATGCAGACAGTACCCAAAGAAGTTTATAAAACCTTTAGGGATTTCAGAAATCCAACATTAATGATAACCAACAATGTCAAATTTAAGCAGAACTTAGACAAACCACACACATAAAAAAAGGTAAGCATTGCTTGCAAAAGCCTGTTGCAGATTTCAATGTTGGGATATTTACAGAAATTTTTACATCCCCGGCAGACAAAAGAGAAATTTTTTGTGTCTGGGTAATAGGTATCCATAATGCAATGTCGAATTAAATTTGCTCTTCTCTATGAAGAAATAATTAATAAATCATTTCTTTCATTATTCTACATGTGTTATTTTTCAAGATTACTTGTAAAAAGATATATAAAACTTTTTAAATTCAGCTTGAATTTTGAACATTTTGTTTAAAATATATGCTACTTTTATTATAAATTATATACCCTTATGGAATAAATATTTTAAGTGCTTCTAAATCAAGCGTTTCCTGTTGTTTGATAACTGATTACCTTAAAAATCTTTTCCCCTCTTAGAGTATGCCCTTAAGAGATGTTTACCATGGACTAATGGAAACTATCCTTATTGCCTTTGTGTTTTAATTAATAATTTAACTTTTACTCTTTGTTGTATTCACATGTTTATCCCCTGAAAATGTAAAATGTATGTATATATGTATGTACAACAAGATAGATAGAGTTTGGATTAACTATAGTCGTGATGCAAAATAAACAAAGACAAATATTATAAAACCACACTGAAAATCCACACTGTATACTTTAAATTATTTAATATCCAAGGAAACAGAAAAGGATACAAGTGATAAATGTTTCATGTTGTAGCATTTTCAAAATGTTTTCAACTAACAGCATAACAGTGAAGCACCACCAGGAACACGATGTAATTGCCAGAAGCGGGACCAGGGAGGGAATCAGGAAACGCATGGATGAGTTACTTTTATCATTTAGATATTGTTGTTTCCTCTATCTCTTGATATACAAAGCAGTTTACATCCTAATTCTAGAGTCTAATAATCTGAACAAATACACTAGATTTTTGGCATGTTCAAATAGGCTAAATATTAAAATGATTTGAATTAGGTGTATGTTAGCTGACAATATTTAAAATGCCCTAATTATTTATGTATGATTATTTAAAATTAATAAATTTAAAAACATATTTTGTTGAGTTTAAAAATAAGTATGGTCCACAATTATTAAATTATTTAATTAGTTTCTTAAATTAAACCAGATCTCTTTTGTACATTACAATAAATAAGAGATGGGGATTTGAGGATATATAGTAATACAAACGCCTTGTTATATCCCGTATCACTATTGTATTCTAATTTAATTAATTACAAGTAATAATATAATACTTTCATAATAAAATAAAATGTGTCAATAAGGAGAATAATACGTCAAGCTGAACGTTAAATCGAGAGGGAACATTGATGGAATAAATAATTTCATAACGTTGTTAGCAAGTAATTTAAATTGAATAAGATTATTATTAAATCACACAACAAACCAAAGGAATTTTTATTTTACTTATTGAATATTCTGAGTTAGTGATAAATAACCTACCTTTAGTTTAAAATTATCCATTAATGTTGCCTTTGTCAAATATATGATATAGGAAAACCACCAAATGGATAAACAAGTCCAAATAAAACCTGGTTCCTTGTTGAAAGTTGCAGGTTGTTAAAACTTTCCGGTAATTTAAATGACATATTTAATACAATTTTATTTTACGTCTCCCTCTTACGAAAGCCACAACTCTCACAATTGATTTTTTTAGAATGTTTTAGAATTGTTTTAGATAAAATTTTATATCACAACAATGTTTTATAACAGCCACACAATTAACTTTTTTGTAGTAAATTGTAAGATTTTGTTTTCCCAAGAAGCTAGTGTTTGATTCTCTGAAAAAACTCTTTTTCGACACCTGCAGTAGTGTGTTTTCTTCTTTTTTTAAGACTACCAACTATCGAAGCTCCCAATAAGTGTATGGATTATTTTTCTTATACTGAGTAAGAATTGTTTTAGATATTGTCCTAAAATGCTAGTTAACGGTTAAAACGACTCTTTTGGGGCTTCGATAAGTATAGCTTTACTTCTAATCTATATAAATCTTATTTTGGACGACCTGCTAAAGTCATTGAGTAGAAGTAGTCTCTCTGTGTACAAGGGTATGCAAAATCACCGGATTTCCGTTATGAGTAAGAACATTTCCATAGACTCAGCATATTTAGAGATGATCCGCTTTGTATATTATTTAGAGAACAGATAGAAATATCTGAAATACCATGTTCTTATTTCACAACCTTTTAGAGTGGTTTATCATTTACATTCTTGTAAAATGTTTTGAACATTCCAAGGAGGCTCTGCCTGAATGTCTCGACATGATTTTGACACTACTGAAGTTAAAATCTTGTTGCCCTTTGCTTCTCAATGCTTCAAAGTATAAAAGTCGGCCACCCTTTTAAAGACTAAGAAGAAAAAAGAGACCTTATTATATGGATGCTCCATTACTATCAAATATTTTTAATTCGATCCCACTTTTCCCCACAGTTAGACAACCTAGATGAAGGGTGACCTCGTTCTACGTATGCTCAATAAAAATTAAAAATTCCCTTCTCTACAATTGATTCCCAAAGTTATGGGAACATCTACCACTCAACCTCAAAAATAACTGTAACTGACTTTATCAAAGCGTATTTTTGGTTTTCACTCTGAATACATAAATAATCATTCGCCCTAAAAGGTAATGCCCAGTCGATATTTACAAAGCAACAATTCAAATATCCCATTATGAAATTGTACAATAATTAATTATGTATCAAAGGAAATAACTTTTACATATATAGTTTCCATATACAATGTGTGTGTATGGAGGATCAGACAAGTAGAAATTAATTTATTATTAGTAGTAGCCTTGACATAAAAAGGCGAAAAAAATATAAAAGAATGAGACCCCCCTATGATATATAATTGAAAGTTTCCACTCAAACATTATTTTCTATTTATAAAAACAACAAAGTTCTGATATTTTTTTTTATCATTAAATAGTATTACCAGTATGTGTCAGCAATTTCATAGACGTTCAACTTGCAACGCGTCAGATAATCACCACATGTAGTACTGTGATGGTCAGTAGCTGGACGAAGACAGACCTACTAGAATGAGGTACTTCTGTTATTTAGTAATCACAATTTCTCTTCATAATATCTCTTGTTACCCAAAGCAATTTATATTTTAGTTTTAGGGACTATTAAATACAACACAAAGGAAGAATAATATAAAATATTGTTGCATCTTTCTTTTATTTAACGATTCTGACTTTACTCTCCTCTCCGAAAGTTTTAAGGTAACAAGCAACAAAAAATAAAGTCTATAGAGTATATTGTAAATTTCCAATAAATTTTTTGTTGCTAGTAATGAAATATTTAAAAAGTAAAGGAATTATATGTCTGTGCCATAATCTTAAAAACTCATCCAGTATGGTATATAGACCGAGTTGCTGCGAAATAAAAATGCTCATATTGTGACATGGATGGTGTTAGGGATTATTCCCATGAAAACCACAGAAGTTATAGCCGTGAGCCTTTCTCGCCTTTGCTTACAAGAATGGGAACTCTGGGCATAACTAGGGCACGTTGAGAACGTGTAATGGTGAAGGTTAGAGTAAATCATAAAGATTAGTATAATAGTGTATGTTAGAGGTTTAAAGATTCGTAGGTCACTCTTTATAAACATATAAAAACTGGAATGTTTGACATATCGGTACAAACACTTGGCTAAAATGGCTAATTTAGTATTTCCACATCGTTGGCTGACGGTTATATAACTATCACTTACATATGTGACAGCTGGATTTGAATATTTATAATAAAATAATTGTTTTAGATAAACGTATTTCTTCTTAGTTTTTTTACTTCTTTTATTACCGGACCAAAGCTAGTGTTCACTTTCACAAAACTCAAAGCTGTTAGCTTCTACTCGTAAATGTTTGGCTTCTAGACTATTACATAAATAACAATAAATCTTATGGCTTTGTCTATATTAGAACGTCCCTTGCGGAAGAAGAAATATTGACACTGTTATTAAAAGAACTCAGCTGATATGTCTCCTGTAGCAGTCCACATTTAAATTACTTATATCCATGGAAACAACAATAGAAAAGTTCAATATTTTAAACTGTTGAGTAGTATATTTAAAAGTCAATCTAATCACAGCACCTCGGAGAACCACAGAAGAAGGAACACGATGTGTGGCTCAGAGAGAGAACTGTGATGTTCGTGGCCGGTGGTAATAATACTGGGTAATGAAATTACACCAATTCAGGAAAACTATTGGACTACATCTTGGTCGGAGAGGACGCGGGTTTCATGGACCGTGGGTAAAAACTGGACTGGGCAGAACACTCGCTGCTGGAACGGTAAGGAACGTTGGCGGGGAGAAGTGGCGTGACCTCAGTAGCCAATAGGATTTATTCAAACAGTATGGTCTCATATTACGTCACATACATATAACCGCCAACGGCCAGATCGATAATCAACATTCCTATCTTTACAAATATATTTTAGATAGCTGACTATTTATATTAGATTCAGATATGTACACCACATTTCCTCCCTTCCAAAGTTGAAAAACACTGCAAAATAACACACTACATAGTTCAACAAAAAAAAACATTGTTGAAATTCAATTAACACATTAATACAGTAACATCAATAAATTTTCCTTAAACTACAATTAAGCAAAATGGTTATGAACGCTTTGGTTATCACAACTAAGACAAGTAAAACAATATAATGAAACAAACTAAAATAGAACAAAACAATATAATTTACAAGTTCAGCCTATCCACGGGATTTTCTAATCACTCACAGGATAGCGTCTATCATTGTTGTTGTTTGGGAACAGCTGGCGCGGCATGGACAGCTGCCGTCGCAGCCGGTGACGTGTTGCCACGATCAGCTGTTTGTTTACCGTTAGAACGGCACGACACTGATGAGGGGAGGGGAGCGAGCCACACGACCGCTCGGCGGAGAGTGGGACTCACTGCTATTGGTTCTCGCCCCACCGGCGTCATGACCGGGGGGGAAGAGGAACTGTCATCGAAAAGCGTCAGCTGATTCTACCTGTTTGTTTACATCAGCTGGCTCTCCCTGCACGGCTACAATCTGATCAATATGCCGTCTGAACACAATGCCAGACGTCAATTCAACTTTCGTATATAACATTGCTGATCTGCTTAATTACCGTAGCACTAACCCATTTGTCACGGGTGCGATAGCCCCTAACAATTACATTTTGACCAGGATAAAATAGTCTAATTTTAGTTCCAGAGAAATACTCCTTTTGCTTGTCTTGTCTTTTACTAACTGTCATTGACAGGTTTAGGCCTTAATAAATCTAACCTAGTCCTTAATTGCCTATTAAACATCAACTTTGCTGGGGGTCTCATTGGTGGTAGCATGAACAGCATTTCGATAATCAAACAATATTCTACTTAAAGCTATATTTACATCTTTCTTATCACGTAAAGCACATTTGATCTTATTTCTAGCATATTTGACAGAGTTCTCTGCCAAACCGTTACTCATGGGATGGTATGGAGGACTCAAAGTATGTCTGATACCATTGTTTGACATAAAATTGTGAAATTCGAATGAGGAAAATGGTGGACCACTGTCACTGTGGACAGTCTCTGGCAGACCAAACCTACTGAACAAATCTCTTAAATGATTTATGGCTACATTGGCTGAAGTGGAAGCTACAGGAAACACTTCCAGCCACTTGCTGTGTGCATCAACAATTAGTAGATACATTTTTCCATTAATCGGACCTAAATAATCCATGTGAAGCCTTTGCCATGGACTTGGGGGATAATGCCACGTATGCAGCTGACACTTGCTAGGGTTATTTCTCTCCATTAAACAGGAAAAAACAATTATTTGCCAAGGACACAATTTGATCATCAATATTAGGCCACCAAACATAACTCCGAGCTATCGATTTCATTTTGACTATACCCATGTGGGATGAGTGAAGCTCGTCCAGCACATATTTTCTCATTTTGCTAGGCACTACTACTTTGTAACCCCAAACCAAAATATTATTTTACTATAGACAACTCTTCCCTCCTTGCAAAATATGGCAACAACTCCTTGTCATCCCCAGAGATGCTATTGGGCCACCGTGCCTTACATAACCAATAACTTTGCATAAAATTGGATCTTTTAGCGTTTCTGCTTGTACATTTTCGAAAGTTAAAGGCACAGAGCTTTCCCAAAAGACAATGCAAATAACTGCCCCTTCCAGTGGTCATCGTCGCTCACTTCCGGCTCTTTCATTGTCAGTGGTAGTCTGCTGAACGCGTCGGCATTACCGTGATCAGCTGATTTTATATATTCTATATTAAACTTGTAACCCTGACAAAAATAAACTATAGCGCTGCAATCTGCTGGCGCTAAACACTGACAAACCCTTATGAGGACCAAATATTGATAGAAGCGGTTTGTGGTCCGTACATAAAGTAAATTCCCTACCATACAGATATTGGTTAAATTTCTTCACGCCCCAGACAATTGCTAGAGCCTCTCGATCGATCTGGGAGTAGTTCTTTTCAGCATTAGTTAGCGTTCTAGACTGGTATGCTAATGGTTTTTCAATACCTTCTGGTGTGACAACCACTCAGGACCGCACCTAGTCCCAAAAGGAACTCGCGTCTACCGCCAGCTTTCAACGGAAGTTTTGCCGTCATAGTGCGCTAAAATAGTCTCACTACTTAGCAGTTCTTTTACTCTATCAAATGCCTGAACACATTGCCTGTTGAAATCAAATGGAACGTCTTTCTTTAACAAATTGTACAATGGGCTTAAAATGCTTGACAAATTTGGAAGAAATTTAGAATAATAGTTAATTAGCCCAATTAGCGATTTAATTTCTGTGACATTCTTTGGGATAGGTGCGTTCTTGATTGCTTCTACTTTCTTGGGATCGGTGTGCAAAACCGTGTTTGTCAATGACAACAAACCCCAAATACTCTACTTGATTAGCAAAGAAAGTACATTTACTCTTTTTGACAGTTAAGCCTTTCTCATTTAACCTCTTACACACTTCTCTTAACTTCTCATAATGAGCCTTATCATTTTCAGCGGTTATTAGAATATCATCTAAAAATACTGCAATTTGATCTATACCCTGGAGAGAGTCTGCTCTATTTTCTTTTGAAAAATAGCACTTGCTGACGTTATGCCAAAAGGAACACGGGAATAACAAAATAAACCTTTGTGTGTACTTATGGTACACAGTTCTCTGAGACTCTGGATCTAACTCTAATTGGGTATATGCTTGACACAAATCGATCTTACTAAACTTCTCGCCCTTTTGCAGGTTTGCGAACAACTCATCTATTCTTGGTAACGGAAATTTCTCTACTTCTAAACAAGGGTTCAAGGTTACTTTAAAGTCACCGCAAATCCTGACTGAACCACATTTCTTTAATACAGGAACTATGGGCGTACCCCAATCTGAGAGCTACTTACAGGTATTAACACTTTCTCATCTACTAGCCTAGCTAGTTCGTTTTCAACCTTGGCTTTCAGGGAAAAATGGTATTGGCCTAGGTTTGAAATATTTAGGAACCGTGTTTTCTTTTACTGTTAACTTTACAGGCTCGCCTTTAAAACAACCTATCTCGTCACTGAATACCTTAGGAAATTCTTTGAACAACTTGTTCTTAAGTTCAAGACAAACTATCGGCATCGGTTTTACTTATCTCAAATAACCTGTCATTATTTTTAAACGAAATTTCAACCCATAGAGCACTTAACCATTCCCTACCTATAAGTGGATGAGCACCAGACTTGATGACATACAAGTCCATTACTTTGTTTACTTTGTTATAATTAACTTCAACTTTGATCTTGCCTACAGGTGTGATAGGTTGATCAGTATAAGAGCTGAGTGTCAACTTACTAGGTTCTAATTTACACATCTGGAAATGAGAATTGTAATATTCCTCACTGCAAACACTCACAGAAGCCCCTGTATCAACCTCAAACGTTAAGCTTTTACCATTAACAATTAAATCAAGCTGAATTGGGTCTACCTTGACCCTGTCAGTCACATTTTCATTCATTCTAAATAAATTGGCTACATCCTCCACAAATTGCTCAGTGTCCCCTGACACCTGATTACTGTCATTCAACACCTTCTAGGTAGTTATGTTTGCGATAATTTTTGGAATTCCCCAGTGCTTTTACTATCTCTAAAATTAGTCTTATCTCTATTTACATTTGTACCTTGCCGACCAGCTAACTTAGAACGACACACTTTTGCTATGTGGTTTTGTTTACCACAGAAATGACACTTCACACCTAATAACCTGCACTGTGAACGGAAATGCCCTGTGAGGCCACAACATAAACATTGCGCACTGCCACTGCCACCTGGCGGAGATCGCCGCTGCCATCCAGAAGGCCCTGGTGACGTGCCGCCGCTGACCTTGGCTGTTCCCCCTGCTCCCTTCCAGGCCGCTCCAGCGTTGTCGCTCCGTGCTGTCTGGGAATGCGTCTGGGAATGCGGTGCGCCATTTCCGAATCTCCCCCTCTGGCCACCACGCTGCTCAACTGATGGATCCGCTCGGGTCTTCCGACTGATAGAGCTGCCGCCGCCGATTTTTCTGCTTGCTCCATTGAAAGCACTATTTTGGTCGCTTGCTCGAACGTTAACGAGGCTTTCCGATAACCACGCGGACCAGAACCTACAGTGAGTTATTTTTATTGTTTATAGGACATATTTTCTGTTCTCACTATCTATTGGTATCTTAATTACTTAGCTTACATCCTGGTTTTATCGACAGTTTGTCAGCATGTAGCACTTGACCACTCCATATACTGTTGATTAAAAATACATAATAACATATAACAATATATCTAAAAAATAGTTACACGACTAAAATTTACAAGAATTTGGTTCGTTGATCTTTTAAAAATTTGTATATCTTGCTTACGGATGATTACTATACAACACAAATCCCACTAGTAAGTTCTCGGTAAAGTCTATGGCACATTTTTGGTTACATTTGCGCTATAGGCTGTTTTTAATTCCCCTGTAGCTAAAGCGTCCACGCAGAATTTTAAAATGCTTAATGTTTCACAAGATATTGAAGAATCTCGTGAATATTGAATTTGATTTAGACTGAATCATAGAATTTTTTTAGAAAACCATTTTATTGATTGTGTCTCACAATTATCTTCCTGGTATTCAGTAATAGCAGTAATAGTTGGAGTGCAAAGTAGTGTATAATAACTGGCTAATAGTAATCATGCCTAACTAAATTCTGTTTAAAAGCTTACGTGTAATAATTTATATACTTGCCAATGGCACAGTGTCATGTGTACAACGGCTATCGCAGATAATTTGATAAATTGATAAATTGCTTTTCGGTCATGCAACCTTGAGCGTGGCTGCTGCTTGGATGGGTTACCGCTGAGCGGTCTTGTCCTTCCGAGCAGTCCGCCTGCCCGTCCATTGTTGGTGGTTCGGAAGTCACCTCTAAACCGTTGGTCCCCAGGTTAAGTGTCAGATAGTGCTTCTTAGCCCTAAAATCGCCTGGTAAAAGAAGAAATATTTACTTTACTTTTACTTTAACTTTACTTCTGAACAGTTTAGCAAACACACATTATTACAAACGACTACTGGTTGGCGCACAATATTTTTGCATAGTAACAATAATCTTAACCTAATCTGAAGTATAATCATTCATAAAAAAACTCCTACGTTAATATTTGAATTTAAATAAGTGTATGAAGAAAACCTAGAATATGCTGCAGAATTTTACTTTTTTGTTGATTTTGTTTAATATATTTCTAGTTGAGGTTTAGATACAAGGGTGTTTACTTAAATTTATAGGTACAAAATAAACCAACAGCGTAAATTAATAGATTACAGATACTTTTAAACTGAAGTCTACTAAAAATTTCCGTTTCTATTCACTATTTCTTCACACAAAAACTTAAATAACGGTATTAAATATATGTGTTACGACAACTCTTCTATACTAAAGGTATGTCATATCAAAACGATGAGAAAGTGAGAACAGATTTGAGTGTGTTGTATATTTACAGGACCTAACAAACATTGCAAGAAATATTTAATTTTCCAAGAAAATGGTGTTTAGTTATTCTGAATATGTTTAATGATTCATTTACTTTGAAGAGTTAAAGAATTCCTGTTGTATATTCATTCTGTACATTTTCCAAACTATCTTGTATCTCTACTGTGGTAATCTTTGAGTAAACATTTAGCTACATAATTATGTAAATTTAGATTTTAACATATAAACTGTACTCTTAATGTTTTATTTCGTAATCCAGGTACTCCAAAAACGTTTCATGATCTGCATTGATCCTACCTAATTGATCCTGCATGTAAAATTAGATGATGTAAGAATTAAGCATTACAAACGAGAATTAATATTTAGTATAATTAATCGTATAAGGATATAAACTTTCTGTTATATACAGTGGTAAAAAATAATTCTTGTATAATCCTTCATTTATCTTTGGTAAGTATAAAGTTGTTTGTGTTAGCGAATATTGTTATTCATTCGAATAAGTAGAGTCAGTGTGCAGAGAATATCTTTCAATCAACATCTACTTACAAAAGTACCTAAGATAAATTACGAAATATTAATCATTGTCTTACTTTTAACAACAGCCAGGTAAGTAAAAACTCCCGTAATGGCAGTTTAATATTTATAATGCTGCTAAATCACTAATAAATTGCACATATTACTAAGTACCTTAATAAAGATTTGATACTAAATTTACAGATGGATTGTTGATTTCTTGAAAATGAAGCAATAATTAGCATCAATTGTAAGTTTGAAATTTTATGTTTAGTACCTATAATTAATTATTATTCAATGGACATGAACTTTTCAGGATATTCTTAAGTATAATCTTATTTGACACAAGTTAGACTTTACATTTTAAAACCATTTTCTGTAAAAGTATAAAATAGCCAGAGATTTTATATACTTAAATTTAGTAACTTTTACTTCACTATATACAGCGATTGCGATAGTATTCATTCATGACTGGTGGTTTATTTTACTTAATTTGTCTCCTAATATGAGTATGGCTTACTTTGCTGAACATATCATTTCGTTATATAGATAGGCTTTATCTGTAATAAACTAGAATAATGTAATTTTTAACTGTATTGCCTAAATTTTGCCTAAAAGTGACCGGTATCACTTAGTATCCGTTCAATTATTAAATTTATTACAGAAATATATTCCAATAATCATCGTTTTAATGTTCAGCACAGGACATAGAACAGGCTAAACTAAGATACACAACTTTTAGTTTCTGTATCTTTGAAAAAAATAACTCTAATAAAATCAACGTTCTCCTTAAATACTGTGTATATTTGTAAATAATCGGGTAAGATTCCTTTCATCTATATCTTTATACAAAGTAAAACAAAGAAAAATATTTCAAAACCCAAATATACGATATCTTTTGAACAGTACAAAACTGTGTTCTATTCTTAAGTTAATTTTTGTCTTTGTTACTTCTAAGGTGTTTTCTTATCACGCCCTGGTATTTTTCAAGCACAATTTATTCGAATGAATTACATATAATGAGCAACACACTAAACTAGCGATCCATATAGACCCTAACTTTTGCACTAAATAATATTCCTTAATAAAAAATAAGTGTTCCTATGATGCTGTATAACCACTCGTGGGAGTTGGCTTATTGTAGCTATATAACTCCCGGCTGGCACAGTTTCCCTTTACTTTAAGAATAAATTTATTTGCAGGACTTGTTTTAGTAGTTCTGCAAAGCATTTTTACCGACAATGGGTTTTGCATAGTCATACGTTGTAATAGGAAAGTAAAGAAAATTATGCTTCTTCAAAATCCTTCTAGTTAAGACAAAGACTAACTAGGAGAGACAACACAGTTAATATTGAATAATCGTCAAAATATGGAAAACCGCTCATAACGGGACCTATTTCCAATAGCAAGGTTAAGCACTATTACAAACGTTTACTTGCTATAAGTTTTCTTTGTGTTAAGTCCTTGAAGCATTAAGTGTTTAATCTAATGACTGTAATTCCTATTTGTATTACAAAATCTACCTTAAAATATAAAAAATGCTCTGATATTTTTATGCAGTGATAGAAATGTTTTTGAAATCTTTTATATTCCAAGAGAACTTTCTAGCAAATAGCAATGTGTAAACGACATATATTTTTTACTAAGGCGCTGATATAAAACGCCTCCACATTCATACGCACTGTAATGTTTTTGATCACTTTTCAAGACTCCATTTCTAGCTTTTAATAACTAAAATTGAAATATCAATATTAAAAATGCATTGGCATAGAAGTTTTCTGGATATTAGAGTCCTACTAATAGTTAGATATGTTGGCACTCTGTTTTTGCTGCAAAGTTCAGTGAAAAGGATCACTTAAGAGTAGCTATAAGATAGCGTCCTTCCTCTTGTTAAGGCCTATTTTACGTCTCTAACTGTAGTGGTCTTTTCCCACAGGTATATGCAGATGAGTTGACATGATATTCTTGTGAATGGAAAGTTTATAAAAACCACAGTTACGGAATCGACCAATTCAACCCCAAACAAAGCAGTAAACTGATGTTATAGGATTGGTCTTAGTGCTAACCCGGCCCAAGTTTCCCTGTCACAATTGGAAGGGGGCAACATTGGGGGCCATCGGTCATTTTTTGCCAAGGAAGCTCTAATATCTAGTTCATGTCTCTAGTTAAGTTCTAAATGTTGTTGACAGGTGACGGAATTAGGGACTACAACTGTGAGGGGAATATAGTTATTGATGCAGTGCATTCTTTCGATCGGAGAGTCTTGTGATTTTCAGCCTTAGCTATTGTAGTGGCTTTATATCTCCGAGATTAGACCTGGACTAACGCTTGGGGCTGTTGTGTAATGGTTAAATACTCATCCTTACGTGGGCTGGCCTGCATCCTAATGATAATCTGTCTCGCAATAACCGGAGGTAACCCAACTGACCCGGTAATTAGCTTAGATGGTTGTCTTAATCTAGATCGCTACTGTATTGTAATATTAAGGATGATTGTTTACTCCCTTTAGTAGGAAGGGCCTTATCTAATATTAAGCTACAAATGAGTTGTTAAACTACCATGCTGATTGAGCGTATAGTGTGCTACACATGATTTCTAATATATTTCAAAGATTTACCTTTGAGAAATCCTTCAGGATTAGTATGTTATCAACGAACTTGTGTGCTTTAACACCCTCTTAAAAAACTTCAAGAAAAAGTATAAATCTGAAAATTCCTCTTCTTGATTGTCATTCTAAAACGCACACTAAAAATAGCCGTTCATAAAGGCTTTACAAGCAAAAACTTGAGTTATTAAATATTTATCATTAGATTAAAAATTAGAAAAGAAGTAACCCAAATATAAATGTCTAAAGGTTTGCTCATGCTTTAAAATAACCTTAGTTTTTGAAAATGTACCTAAATATTAGTACTCGTGTTTTTAAGTTATAACCCCAAGTTATTACTTAAGTATTGCATCATAAAAATAGTTTACTCCATGAATGTATTGCGTTGTTCATTGTGCTCTTAGATGTACATATAAATGCTAGTATATTTATCATTCCACTATATATTCTGACCTGTTATCCATATCTGGCGTTTACTTGTATCGCGTGTGAATGATAAACTGTCTTGCTACCTTATTTCTTGGATACAAGGAGTCTACTTTCCTAATAACTAGATTAGTTACTTATAATGATACAACATGTAATACCTTATCTAGATTGCTTTAAATCATAACTTGAGATATTATCCTCCTTTATGAACATCTATTCTTTCTAGGCTCTAAGGAATTATTTACTAGCGTATGATTGTAAAACAGTAAAAAGGATTCTCTAACAATTTTTTACCTGATACGCTTACATCATATGTAATTTATTAATATTATCTCCGTGTCGAAACTCTACTTTAAGGTATTATATTTATTATGAGGCACGATAATTTTATTAATTCATAAGGAATTTATTGCTATTGTATGATTATGAATCGACGTACAGTATTGCCTCACTATGCGAATTTATTTCCTATTGAGACACTCGCCTATTAAATACGTTTTGTGGAAATGTCCAACAAGCTAAATATAAGGTTAGTATAAGATATAGTATATGTATAATATGCAAATTGTTTTAATATGTCATTGGTGCCATCTATATAAATATCATATCGTACTTGTCATTACTATTTTTATCTTAATACGACATTTGATGTTTATTTACTGAAAGAAATGTAATAAATTGCGTTGTGTCATATAGTTAACAGCAAAATGCTACATTGTTAATTTTATATTTAAAAACATGTTGAAGTTCTAAAATGAAATAAAAATTTCATGAAAAGTTTTAGGGAATACTTTTAAATAAAAATGGGCATGTTTTCTTTGCACCTAATTTGTAAACATACCAAATTTAGTTAAATCTGCCCGGTAACTTTTAACTGCAGTTAACTTATTACACACCAAAAAAGTTTGCATTTATAATGTAAACTTAAATATGATTATTAATGAATTATAGTTATGTCATTATATGAAGTATTTTTTTTTCGAAATTTAAATATATTATAGAATAATTAACAAACGTATAAAATGTCATGACAAATAGTGTCCCTAAATATTGTGTTGAAACAATAATATTTTAGCACATAAATGATAACTTGAGTCGGGGGACAATCCTCATTTAAATGTTTATAATTATGTTTTATTCACACGTTTGCCTCCTTAAAACATATGTGATGGGGTAATCAGATAACAAGCGTTCTGTTGAGTGTTAAAAGTATTCGTGACGTTAGCAATATAAGGCGACAGGTGAGACGTAAGCAGCAGTTTAAATAAAATATTATGTTATATCCATGGAAACAACATGGAATTTATATAATTAAATTTATTTAAATAATTGTAAAGTGTTATGTAGCTGGAATTTTCAAACTGTATTCAATTCACAACATGCTCCGGAAATACCACTAGGAACACGGCGGGACAGCCAGAAGCAGGACCAGGATTAGGATGTACTTGGATGAGTTACTTTCATTCTTTATTAATTAAAATTATTTTACTCCCTATCTCTCGTTACCTAAAGTAATTTTTGTCCTATTTTTAAATACTATTAATCACAGCACAAAGCAGTGGAACTGTTCATCGGTATTACTAACAGTAATACAAATTAATTATAGTTAACGCAATTCATTTTTATGTTTCGTGTAAAAGCCACTAATTTGTGTTTGGTGTTGTGTTTAATCCTCTCTCAGTACCCATAGAGTACAGGGAGAATCAGTTATCAATATTGTATAAAAGATACATTCGACCCAATATTTTGTAAATTTTCGAATAGTTTTATTAAAAATATTTATATATTCGTTTATGAGAATAATTTTTCACCTTTACATGGAAATTTTTCTAGAATTTATAGTATGCAAGATAAGTGAAGTAAAATTAGTTATTTCTTTAAATTTAATATATAAAATCTATAAAAAATTTTTCATTAGTAAAAGTTATTAATTTAAACTCAGTTCCACAAAATTTTGCACATAAATATTATGTCCTAGAAGTTTTAACTCACTCTATTAGTTACTGAAATTAACGCCAGATCTCTCTTCCACAGTAAAAGAGGAAATAAAGTGTCTACTAATATTATACAGCGTTAAACATGTCTAATTAAATTCAAATGTTACATTATAATATTGAATTTTATCTTTATACCTAATAATAATTTAATTCCTGCTTCATGAATAAATATAAATATATCGGTTTGGAGATTAATGCTTGAGCTAAAATCGAGGGGCACCCTGCTGGATTGAACCATTGTCTGAATAACCGAATCAAACATCTTCGAAAGTAATGAAAGCTTTACAACAGCATGAGTGCATCTTTAAATTTGTCAGAGAATTTAAATTTTTATTAAATTATTAAAGCACAATATTCATTATTAAAGTTTCCTGTATAATACTATATCCCATACAATACAGTTTACGAGTACTAAAACTTAGATGTTGCCTTGTATTTATTAACGTTTCCCGAGCGAAGGTGCCTTCTATAATCAGAAATAATAGTTTAAATATAAAAATAGTTCTTAACATTATTTTATACTTTTAGAGCACTTCTATAAAATCGGTCTGTTAGTGCTTGGGTTTAAAGCCAATTTGCTTAGTATTATACACTCAACCTGGATATCGCTAGACAAAATTTACCCTAAAAATAAACCAATCAATACTTATGCCAGTTATTGTGGAGCTCAAAATAGTAGAGAAAAAAGGGTAAAAGGAAGAATTTTATTTTTCTTTGCTTAGTACACTTAAAAACCAGTTATAGGTAAAAAATGTTAAATCAAAGTCAGCCAACCATCATATACAGTCCGAATATTGTCAAATTAATATTGTCTGATTGTGATTAGCTGTTATTTATGTGTATCTTGATAATTTTTAATTGTGGTAAGTGAAGGAAAATATTCCTCAGATAAAAATAATGTTTGATATTTCCATGATATTTCGATACTATACAATTTCGACTTCCTCAAAGTTTAAATCAGCTGAAAATACATATCATTATAGTTTAAAATTTTTAATTAAACTACATCGTTACTGAAATAAAACTTGGTATGAGATTTTAAGAATTACCAGGATTTGTTGTTGTAGTGTAGCACGATGATATATGGAAGCCGTCACCAACGGTAAGTTAGTATTTATTATAAAGAGGTTATCACGTATGAGTGTTTCACTGGCTGGGAGTTATAACAGTTTGTCACATCAGTGATAATACTATCAACGTTTCACACTGAATCAATTAAAATTTGAAGGGTTCGATATATTTACGGCTTTAAAAACGCACATACGTTACTTTGTTCATGAGCAATGAGGATGAAATCGCTACAGTCAGATTAGGGTTATCATGTATATAATATTTTACAAGAATCGTGAATATTAATGAATCATATAATAATTTGCCTACTAATTCACTAGATTCTTCAAAGATTACGTTACCAGACGTCATTAGTTGTCTGAATTTCTTCAGTTTAACAAAGAAGATTTTAAAATGTATTTAATTATGGTTAACGATTTAAGGACAATAATGTACAACTGACAACTTGTGAAATGAATGTTTGTTGTTATGTTTTGTGTGTTTTGCAATGTTAACAACTAAACTGAGCCTTTCGGCAGATCCAAGTTTTATGATTGTCGTTTTTGTCGTTTTTTACTGATCATGGAGTGTATATTCAAAACATGTAACTTTTGACAACACTGAATCTCCCCTTCTCACCAATGTTTCAAATAATTAATTGGTTACTTAATAACTTATCAATATAGTAACTTGTTTTTCTTAAATAACTGTAAAATTGCAGTTCAAATTGACTGTAATGTAGATAGATCAGAACAAAAAATTTAGATGAAATCTCCGTTGGTTCTTTTAGTTGCAGATATGTCATAACATGACATCGAACAGTGTCTCCGGATACTGTAGTAGTAGTTATTAGTAATAGTTAACACACTAATGTAGGACGAGTAACGAAACATATTTCTCTCTATGTTATGTACGTGATTGGGTAATCAGATAACAAGAAACGGGTTTTTTGCCCGCCGTAGACAGGACGTAAAAAAAGCAATTGAAATTAAAAACTAAAATAAAAATACAGGTGAATAATAACTAAGTGTTTATCGATAAAATCATATTATTGTGTATGAATTTCGTTGAACTCACACCAAGATGAGTTGTAAAAGCAGGACCAGGAACAATTACGATGCCTAAATGTTTGATAAAGACCAGGACATTTTTCAATTTAATGTTAAAAGTCCTTAACTTCGCAGAATGGGGAAACTCTACACCAGAAGTAAGAAGGCAAAGATCAAGATCAAGACAAGCACTTAAAGATAAATTATTTTAATTATAAAAAAAATTGATTTTTCTCTAAATATTCTTCTAACAAAAAGTAGTTTACATTGTAATTTTAGCGATTATTATTCACAGCAAATAGGTAATGACGCGTATACAATTAACAGGATTTAATCTTTAATCTTTAGATTGCAGAAGTCCAACAATTGCACAAATTTACACTATATCGCACACCTGTTTCTATGACGAAATAAATATTAAATTATTTCACTTTAAAGAAAGTTTACAATTAGGTTATTTCTTGATTGGCGAAGAAATGTTTTGTGGACGAAAAGAAAAAAAACGCGTGATTTAGGGTTTTAATATTTTAGTACTCTATGTGTACAGATGGAATAAGTTAACATTATCTTTATTTAAAAAGTATAAATGTTTTAAGATCTGTTTACAAATATTTACTAACAAATGTATAGATTACTAAGAGAATTATTTACTAAAATATATATGATCGATATCTTTCATGCATTTCGAAGTAGGGTAAACGTTTGAAATAAGTTGAAACTAGTGTTTAAAGCTGGATGACTTAGAATTAAAATTTATAACGTATAGCTTTATATAGTTTATACTAAATAATTTCCATACACGGAAAATAAATTACTACTTAACGTATTTTAGATATATAAATAACCTATTTTTTACAGGTTTAAATCGTCGTATGCTACTCTTTATAAAATATATATAAACATTATTATTTCATAAATCATTGATAAATAATTAGCTGAAATGGCTAAATTAATCTTAACATCTCGTATTCTGACGGCCGGATGAAAATGATTTAATGAAACAATTATCTTTGTTAAAATATCGACTGATATGTTTTTACTTCCGTGTAGCTCTTTTATTACGTCCTGCATCAAAGCTAGTTTAGGCTACAATCAGTTTAATTTTGGTGAGAAAAATTACAATTTCACGATTGTCAAGGCTGTTTCTTTACTTTTCAATGCATGGCACCTAGACTAGAAAATAAATATAAAGAAAATCTTGTTTTAGTGATTTTAAAATTATGAACGGTACTTTAGTGGGAATATACAGAGTGAGTTTTTATGTCCTGGCACACCTGGATATAATTTAAACGGTCCGAGATATCTATGTGAAACCTTGACCCTATCTATTATAACATATCTTTTCAATTTTTCAAGTTGTTGAACATTTTGCCCCCCTTTTCTAAAGGGTGTAAAGGGGGGCAACTAAAAATTTTCGAATACAAACCCCTATCATGTGACACCTCATTTTAAAGGGAATAAAAAAAGAAATCCAATAATGCAAACTAGAGGTCTCTACGTTTATTTTAACAGATTTTATGACAAATTTACAATAATAAAATCAGTAACTGTCTTGCCCTGTTTGTCGTAACATGAGTCAACACTAACGCAAATTCTAAAAACAGTTACCTGTTTTAATGTAGCAGGTGTTCAAACTGTTCACCTTCGGCTGTTTCACAGTGTGCTAGACGTGTGTAAAAAACTTGAGACATGATAGGGGTTTGTATATATAAATGTTTAGTTGCCCCCCTTTACTCAATTGTAAATCGTGTACGCTGTATACGAGTAGTAACAAATATATTCAATTAGTCTGAAGTATTATCTTTCATACAAAAATTTCTTTGTAATATTAGAATTTAAATATAAGTTTGAACAAAAACCAACAATTCCCTCCAGAATTCCAGTTCAGGAATTATAACGGTATAGATACTTGAATTTTTAGGTAACAAAATTCAGTGACGTAAACTAATAGATTTAAGTCCTGTTACTTTTAAGTTGGAGGCTATTAAAACGTTTCTGTGCTATTCACTACTGCTTCACAAAAAAAATTCAAATAATTTATTGAATACGTATGTTACAACTTCTTATCTCATACTGAAGGGAATAATAATAAAAACGATCTGAAAGTAAGAACAGTTTTTTAAGTATAAATATTTAGACAGCCTAACAATTAATTTTGTTCCTGAGATCTGTTTTTTTAAGAAACTGTTTTTTTTAATTCTGAAAATTTTTCAGAAGAAGTATACCGATTATTTTGCTATAAAGAATAAAAATAATTACTGTAATGTATATGGTAGCTCTAATAAAATATAGCTTATGTAAACATTTACTTTCATAGAGGGGTCACTTTTGGCTTGTTTATACATTTCAGTTCTACCCACGCTGCGTACATAAAAACCGAATTGTCACTTAAATCTGCGCAACATTGTAGTTATCCAGGAGCGACACTTAACTAACAGCAGACGTCGAGATTCTGTAGTGCAAGGGTAATTCTATAGGTATATTTTACTGCTATCATACAGATGGATTTTGTACGGTTCGTTACCTAAGAGTCAATGGTTTCTTGCCAGCCTAAACATAATGGTGTACCACCCCCTGCCTGCTTTAATTGGAGAGGATGGTTCAGTGCTGGCTTTTCCCTCTTACGAAGGGACATGATTTAAGATTAGTATCCTGAATTCTTCCTCATAAACCTTAACAGGAGACAGCCTCTTTCCCTAACCTTTCCATTCAATATCAAAATGTTTTAAGATCCCTTCATACATATTTGATAAAAAGTGTGAAGATTACGTAGCATGTTCTTTACATCTTGATGTCACTACCTTCCTACAACTGCACCATGTTGAAGTTATATAATCATCTTATTATAATAAAACTATCCTTAGTTTTAGAGACAAGGATTTATATATGAGTTACTTTAATTATTTAAAAATTTTTCCCTGAATATCCTTCTCACCCAAAGCAAGTTACACTCTAGTTTTGCGATTATGAAAACACAGCAAAACAGTTTAATCACACAGGCCCTGTGTGATTATAACGCGTTTACAATGAACAGGATTTTTGAAACTTTAATAAATTTTACTAAGAATTTGTTTTCTTTTTTATCTTGACCAACAAATAACTTTCGTTTTGTTTTGTTGATGAACTGAAAGACCTGGTGATTTATGGTTTTAAATCCCTTCAGTACTCTAAGGGTACAGAAAGTACCAGTTTACAACTATCTTATTTTAAATCGATTTAAGATCCATTCTCATGTGGCGTGACGACCACACGTAATTTAATTTAAAAAGTTCTCGGGTTCTAATTCGGACACGGTGATGGAAACTAGCCCAGGTTGCTGTAATAAAAATTCTCTCCTCGGTTGGCCAAATAAAACAATTTAGTTTATTGCGAAAACAATTTGAATTTTATTGCATAATTTAGAATCAGTTGAACAATTACAAATTTAGAACGGGAGAGAGAGCGAGAGAGCGATTTCACGCGAGCTTGACGCGTTCAAAACCCTGGCACGACCTGCGACTCAGAACAACGAAACTCCAGGGAGCAGCGTTGTTCCAGACGCTACCTCAGCAAATTCCTGCCTGTTTACCACCCAGTAACTGCGCAGCTGCTCTGGGTATGGAAAGTTACCAGGCTTACTGCTGACAGACTTGGACTTACAATTCATGTGCTGAATTAAACTATATATCTTCTCCACCTGCACTGCTTAACCTAATAAGTCTGGCTGCATATATTCATTACTCGTTACTACAATTAAATGTTATGCTGAATAAAAATAAAATATATTACTGATAATTTAATATTTTAAATTGGCTGATTAAGACCGCATACGATGTTACCGGTCTGGTCTTAGAACTATATGCTGGGGTCGTCACACTCTCCCCCCACCTTAAAACCATACTTGTCCCCAAGCATGAGGAACCATCAGCCAGCAGCCAGAAGAAAAGTCTCTAATCTGCAGGGGAGGATCTCTGCCCTATCCTTTAGCAAGAAAATCTTAGTATATGTTCATTGATTACCATGCCAGCTGTCACTCAGTAGCCTCAACTAAATGAAATTTAAATAAACAATTGAGTTCCCTAAAAAGGCAGAAATTTCTTTTAATAAAAAATGTATGCAAACGCGATACGTAATTCTTTAATTCGATCCGATCGCTCGCTCTCTTCTCAATGATTGAACACAAAAGATTTCAGGCTTACAACACATATATCATGGTATACTACGATACTTATTCAAGACCAGTCATTAACATCAGATAACCATTATCTCTAATGACCCAAATACGACTACCTAACCAGTAACACATTTAAAGCAATACGTAGTACAAGGGAACTAACCAGTGGCTTCTAAACTTAATCTATAATACTTAAACATTTCAAGGTGAACTACAACACAACTACATTTAATTAATCTGGTTTAGCACTCCAGGATAACTATGGTTTGATGGGTTTAATTTTAATGATCAAAAATATTAGTTGATAACATACCACATTTTGCAGAGCCTAATTAAATTTTGAAATAATTATAAAAGTGGTAGTCTTCTTTGTGAATTTTGAACGCTACTCCCCCATTCCTGGTTAAGCCTCGTGGGTTTCCACTCGGGGCCGGTTTCCTCATTCACCCCTACTATGGATTATAATGGAGTTATCCTGAGTTAGTTTACTTGTACATCGACTATAACACAAAACCATTATAATATACACAGCCAACAAGTAGCATGTCATGAATGACATCAAACTTATCTAACAAAATAAATCATTAAGAAACATCCTCAAGAATAGTACAAAAATTGCTAACATCTTAATTGTTCTTATTAAGCTACTAAGGCATCGACAAAAACCATTACAGTACTACATTCCATAAGGGCCCTGACAAAAGGACTTAAAACTAGTGGCTCGACCCAGTTTAGTGGGTGGCCGTTACACTGTAAATGCCAGGGGGTCTCTGGAAAAGCGGTTCAAAAACCTTTCATCTTTTAAAAAGTTTGCGTTGACATTCTTCTGAACATCCAACAACTGGAGGACACATTCCTCACACTTCTCGACCTTCTTCAGTTTCATGGCAGAAACAACAAAAAAAAAACTAAAACTAAAGGTTCCGCCCCCCACGCTTGGTTTTTAAGGGCATTGTGGACCTGGGGGTTCCCCAAGGTTTTCACCTCGCTTACCCCTGGAAACAGGGTAGCTCACCGAGACCTTCCTTCTACATTTCATTACATTCTGCTGATGCCTTTAGAGCTTAAAATTAACCTAAGCCAAACATATTCATATAGAACTCACAATTCACTTATAAGAAAACTAACAAACAACTTACAACTTTACTACATCGGCCAGACTGGAGACGTTACACCGCTTAGTTGGTTGCGCAAGCCAACTAGGCAGTTGCGACAAGTTAGTCTAACAAATACTGTTGAACGCATGGGCATCAAGCCAACAATGGGTTACACAGTCCAGAACTTTGGGGTAAAGGTAGGATCAGGGTTAAGGGTATGTTTGGATGGCCGGCAGGTCCTTCCTGTGCCCCATGTGGTTGTCTCACATGTTTATTTTACTTACGTTTTGTCAATCGCTTAAAACTTTAGCCAAATATCGAATAATTTTTAAAATTATATCTCCAAGTCTGCCTGATCAGAACACAAGATTAGTTACAACATTCCACAACACTACAATTTTACAAATTAAAACGTTACATCTAAAACATGGTTACATCAACAATCACCAATGTAACATAACTACGAGTATATTCCTTAATACATCTTCCAGTGTCTCCTTTAACAACTGTCCCGTGTGCACACATCTCTCAACACAACTTGACTAGTCAACCACAATTAACACAAATCGATCATTCCTTACTCAAGCCCTTTGAAAAGATTATTCTGTCACAGCATTAACACGAATGTCTGGAGCAATCGGTATGGGAGTTTGCCAAGCAAAACTTCCTCACCATACCACAGTGAGTTGAGGGACTCACACTTATTCAGAGTGTCATTACTCACAGTTACAAAGCTTGTATCACGTTCCCGCAGTCGCTCGAGATTAACAACTTCGACTGCCTCCACGTTCTGTTCAACATCGTTTATCTCTCCAGGGTTCACACCCTCTTGGTCTCCTTCAGGACTGTCTAGTGACGTCAGGCCTCTCACTTTTGTGAAGACCTCGGTCAGAGTGGCGGAGCGACGCTGTCGGCGACGGTTCCGGCGACTCGACCACCATGCCATCACAGGCATAACAAATCTGTAACACATGTACACAAGCATCAGGATTGACACTAACCCAAAAACTACCAGCAGCTGCCACTTTTGCAGCATAAAATCTTCGACCAAGCAGAATGTGGGACTTCAGATGACGGACTACGTCCTCCGGACGGTACTTCTTAACACCTAATGTGCCCAGCCAGTTCCGTTCAGTTCCTGCAGGACTTTTACAGCCGTTTCCTGCTCAGAGCTAAACAGCTCCTTCTCCTCGCTTGTGTAAATTTCTTCCACATTTGGAAACACAATTTCACTTATCTGTTTCTGAGAACACAGAGCTGCCGTGAATACGGGCAGGCACCTTGAATTCTTCAGAGACAACATCACACATATCAATTCCTCTAAATTCACCGACCCCCTTCACTACCGCGGAAGTTATATTCAGGGTCCCGTCACTAGTTAAACAGTTCAAAGTCAATCTGTGCTCCTCTGAGGCACTGTATATCCATCGGCTTGGAGTTTTGACAAGTACCGGGGACCTTAATCCCGATATTAATTTTCTACCACAGAGCCTCACTTGCTCGTAATGAAACATCTCAAACCGCACAATTTGGTCTCTTGCTTACGCTTAACAGGACATTCGATAACGGGCAAACAATCAGTTGTTCCCCTCGACACTCTCGGTCGAACTCCAATTGATTGTACATCGAGTACATCAACCGATCCTTACTGATCAATAATTTTTGGGTACCAACTTCCCACTGGGTCCATACTTTGAGAGAGGCATCATACACCGGATAGGTAATAATATCATATAATTGGAACATCTTATTATCGTTTGAAAGAGGCAACCTCATCACTACCCTTAGGGTGTGAATCGTTGTATAACTATGAACAACCACAGCAGAATAAAATTGATGAATATTTTCTAATTTAACAGGTGAATACAATTTAGTCGTTGGAGGTATAACCTTTTCAATTTCCTTTAAAATTCTTAGATACTCATGAGGTGTTAGCAAGTTACTGTCAACCTTCCCAGCTGCTAAGCTCTCAATTGCTTGATGGAATTTAGTTATCTTTCGTCTTGCACTACTTACTGTTTCTTTAGTATCCGAAAGCGCAGAACTTAACTTCAAATATTCAAAAAGAGTTTTTTTTAACTGATAATGAGCAGCATTTGCTTGTGTGAAAATTTTAACCATTTGTTTCATGCATATTAGAATGATAATTTTTAAATATAGAAATTACGTTATTTATTGTTTTTGCATGTAATACTATTTCCGCCTGCATATTTGCTAGAACAGTCACCTGCTCCTTAGCTTGATGCACTATTTCCTCGTTGGTGTTGTACAAATAATCCATTTTTTCCGTCAATAATTTCTAAATCGCTATTCTCAAGTGTACCAAACAGAAACTTTAACACATGACCTCCTGCATCTACTAAACCTCGTGTTTCCACGTCTTTGTGGTAACAGTTTTATTAGATCATCAATTTCATTTAGGTATTCACTAACTGACTGCTGTAATAGCACAAATTCGTAACGAAATCCGGCTTCCAATTGAATTAATGGAGAGTGTGAAACTCATATTTTCATTAAGTAGATCTTCGAAAAATGTATTAAAAATGATTCTTTACCTCAGTTACCAAGATACTTAGATTTCGGGATTCCTCTTCAATCTGCGTCAAGTTGTACTGCAACGTGACCCTCCAATGGCTGTCCGTCAGCAGCACATCTCTGCCTCCTTCAAATATGACCCCTTGCTGGAAGCAGCTTACTACTCCCAGGATTATAAAAATCAATCCTGAAACAGAACTTCAAATTTATATCGAGTTTTACCTTTACAACACGAAACACCAGTCCCATAAGCATGTCAAGCACTTCCCACTTGTCAAAGCACCACCGATATAATTCCCAACTATAGCACATAGTCTTCGAGGCGTGCTGGCCTCCTTTTTACACGTGGCAACCTATTTCCCGTACGAGGTGTGCCAACACTTGGTACAGGGATACCATCATCTGCTGATGGTGTTCCCTCACCAATACAGATATTCGAGTCTGGAATCTCGATATCGCCAACATCGTCGTCAACGTGCACTTCCGGCACCTGGTTCACCTTGGTTCTACTCACGTACGGCTTTACTCGATTCACGTTGTGATGTTCGTGGCCGGTGGTAATAATTTCTGGGTAATAAAATTACACCAATTCAGGAAAACTATTGGACTACATCTTGGTCGGGAGGACGCGGGTTTTCACGGACCCGTGGGTAAAACTGGACTGGGCAGAACACTAGCTGCTGGAATGGTAAGGAACGTTGGCGGGGAGAAGTGGCGTGACCTCAGTAGCCAATTAGGATTTATTCAAAACAGTATGGTCTCATATGACGTCACATACATATAACCGCCGACGGCCAGATCGATAATCAACATTCCTATCTTGACAAATATATTTTAGATAGCTGACTATTTATATTAGATTCAGATATGTACACCACATTTCCTCCCTTCCAAAGTTGAAAAACACTGCAAAATAACACACTACATAGTTTAACAAAAAAAACATTGTTGATATTCAATTAACACATTAATACAGTAACATCAATAAATTTTCCTTAAACTAACAATAAAGCAAAATGGTATGAACGCTTTGGTTATCACAACTAAGACAAATAAAACAATATAATGAAACCAACTAAAATAGAACAAAACAATATAATTTACAAGTTCAGCCTATCCACGGGATTTCTAATCCGCACAGGATAGCGTCTATCATTGTTGTTGTTTGGGAACAGCTGGCGCGGCATGACAGCTGCCGTCGCAGCCGGTGACGTGTTGCCACGATCAGCTGTTTGTTTTACCGTTAGAACGGCACGACACTGAGAGGGGAGGGGAGCGAGCCACACGGCCGCTCGGCGGAGAGTGGGGACTCACTGCTATTGGCTCTCGCCCCACCACCGGCGTCATGACCGGGGGGAAAAAGGAACTGTCATCGAAAGCGTCAGCTGATTCTACCTGTTTGTTTACATCAGCTGGCTCTCCCTGCACGGCTACAATCTGATCAATATGCCGTCTGAACACAATGCCAGACGTCAATTCAACTTCGTATATAACATTGCTGATCTGCTTAATTACCGTAGCACTAACCCATTTGTCACGGGTGCGATAGTCCCTAACAATTACATTTTGACCAGGATAAAATAGTCTAATTTTTAGTTCCAGAGAAATACTCCTTTTGCTTGTCTTGTCTTTTACTAACTGTCATTGACAGGTTAGGCCTTAATAAATCTAACCTAGTTCTTAATTGCCTATTAAACATCAACTTTGCTGGGGTCTCATTGGTGGTAGCATGAACAGCATTTCGATAATCAAACAATATTCTACTTAAAAGCTATATTTACATCTTTCTTATCACGTAAAGCACATTTGATCTTATTCTTAGCATATTTGACAGAGTTCTCTGCCAAACCGTTACTCTCATGGGATGGTATGGAGGACTCAAAGTATGTCTGATACCATTGTTTGACATAAAATTATGAAATTCGAATGAGGAAAATGGTGGACCATTGTCACTGTGGGACAGACTCTGGCAGACCAAACCTACTGAACAAATCTCTTAAATGATTTATGGCTTACATTGGCTGAAGTGGAAGCTACAGGAAACACTTCCAGCCACTTGCTGTGCGCATCAACAATTAGTAGATACATTTTTCCATTAATCGGACCTAAATAATCCATGTGAAGCCTTTGCCATGGACTTGAGGGATAATGCCACGTATGCAGCTGACACTTGCTAGGGTTATTTCTCTCCATTAAACAGGAAAAACAATTATTTGCCAGGGACACAATTTGATCATCAATATTAGGCCACCAAACATAACTACGAGCTATCGATTTCATTTTGACTATACCCATGTGGGATGAGTGAAGCTCGTCCAGCACATATTTTCTCATTTTGCTAGGCACGACAACTTTGTAACCCCAAACCAATATATTATTTACTATAGACAACTCTTCCCTCCTTGCAAAATATGGCAACAACTCCTTGTTATCCCCAGGGATGCTATTGGGCCACCCGTGCCTTACATAACCAATAACTTTACATAAAATTGGATCTTTTAGCGTTTCTGCTTGTACATTTTCAAAAGTTAAAGGCACAGAGCTTTCCAAAAGACAATGCAAATAACTGCCCTTCCAGTGGTCGTCGCCGCTCACTTCCGGCTCTTTCATTGTCAGTGGTAACCTGCTGAACGCGTCGGCATTACCGTGATCAGCTGATTTTATATATTCTATATTGAACTTGTACCCTGACAAAAATAAACTATAGCGCTGCAATCTGCTGGCGCTAAACACTGACAAACCCTTATGAGGACCAAATATTGATAGAAGCGGTTTGTGGTCCGTACATAAAGTAAATTCCCTACCATACAGATATTGGTTAAATTTCTTCACGCCCCAGACAATTGCTAGAGCCTCTCGATCGATCTGGGAGTAGTTCTTTTCAGCATTAGTTAGCGTTCTAGACTGGTATGCTAGTGGTTTTTCAATACCTTCTGGTGTGACAACACTCAGGACCGCACCTAGTCCAAAAGAACTCGCGTCTACCGCCAGCTTCAACGGAAGTTTGCCGTCATAGTGCGCTAAGATAGTCTCACTACTTAGCAGTTCTTTTACTCTATCAAATGCCTGAACACATTGCCTGTTGAAATCAAATGGAACGTCTTTCTTTAACAAATTGTACAATGGGCTTAAAATGCTTGACAAATTTGGAAGAAATTTAGAATAATAGTTAATTAGCCCAATTAGCGATTTAATTTCTGTGACATTCTTTGGGATAGGTGCGTTCTTGATTGCTTCTACTTTCTTGGGATCGGTGTGCAAACCGTGTTTGTCAATGACAAACCCCAAATACTCTACTTGATTAGCAAAGAAAGTACATTTACTCTTTTTGACAGTTAAGCCTTTCTCATTTAACCTCTTACACACTTCTCTTAACTTCTCATAATGAGCCTTATCATTTTCAGCGGTTATTAGAATATCATCTAAAAATACTGCAATTTGATCTATACCCTGGAGAGTCTGCTCTATTTTCTTTTGAAAAATAGCACTTGCTGACGTTATGCCAAAAGGAACACGGGAATAACAAAATAAACCTTTGTGTGTACTTATGGTACACAGTTTCTGAGACTCTGGATCTAACTCTAATTGGGTATATGCTTGACACAAATCGATCTTACTAAACTTTTCGCCCTTTTGCAGGTTTGCGAACAACTCATCTATTCTTGGTAACGGAAATTTTTCTACTTCTAAACAAGGGTTCAAGGTTACTTTAAAATCACCGCAAATCCTGACTGAACCACATTTCTTTAATACAGGAACTATGGGCGTACCCCAATCTGAGCTACTTACAGGTATTAACACTTTCTCATCTACTAGCCTAGCTAGTTCGTTTTCAACCTTGGCTTTCAGGGAAAAAGGTATTGGCCTAGGTTTGAAATATTTAGGAACTGTGTTTTCTTTTACTTTTAACTTTACAGGCTCGCCTTTTAAAACAACCTATCTCGTCACTGAATACCTTAGGAAATTCTTTGAACAACTTGTTCTTAAGTTCAAGACAACTATCGGCATCGGTCTTACTTATCTCAAATAACCTGTCATTATTTTTAAACGAAATTTCAACCCCTAGAGCACTTAACCATTCCCTACCTATAAGTGGATGAGCACCGGACTTGATGACATACAAGTCCATTACTTTGTTTACTTTGTTATAATTAACTTTAACTTTGATCTTGCCTACAGGTGTGATAGGTTGATCGGTATAAGAGCTGAGTGTCAACTCACTAGGTTCTAATTTACACATCTGGAAATGAGAATTGTAATATTCCTCACTGCAAACACTCACAGAAGCACCTGTATCAACCTCAAACGTTAAGCTTTTACCATTAACAATTAAATAAATCAAGCTGAATTGGGTCTACCTTGACCCTGTCAGTCACCTTTTCATTCATTCTAAATAAATTGGCTACATCCTCCACAAATTGCTCAGTGTCCCCTGACACCTGATTACTGTCATCAACACCTTCTAGGTAGTTATGTTTGCGATAATTTTTGGAATTCCCAATGCTTTTACTATCTCTAAAATTAGTCTTATCTCTATTTACATTTGTACCTTGCCGACCAGCTAACTTAGAACGACACACTTTTGCTATGTGGTTTTGTTTACCACAGAAATGACACTTCACACCTAATAACCTGCACTGTGAACGGAAATGCCCTGTGAGGCCACAACATAAACATTGCGCACTGCCACTGCCACCTGGCGGAGATCGCCGCTGCCATCCAGAAGGCCCCTGGTGACGTGCCGCCGCTGACCTTGGCTGTTCCCCCTGCTCCCTTCCAGGCCGCTCCAGCGTTGTCGCTCCGTGCTGTCTGGGAATGCGTCTGGGAATGCGGTGCGCCATTTCCGAATCTCCCCCTCCTGGCCATCACGCTGCTCAACTGATGGATCCGCTCGGGTCTTCCGACTGATAGAGCTGCCGCCGATTTTTCTGCTTGCTCCATTGAAAGCACTATTTTGGTCGCTTGCTCGAACGTTAACGAGGCTTCCGATAAAAGTTTTTGTTTGGCACTTTCACTTCTGATGCCACTCACCAGTCTGTCTCTCAAGTAATCATTTAGCGACGCGCCAAAGTCACAATGGGTTGTCATTTTTTTCAAATTTGCAATATACTCGGCAACCGACTCGCCTTCCAACTGTACTCGCTTACTAAAACGATATCGCTCCGCGATGAAGCTAGGAGTCGGGAATAAATGTTTTTGCACAAGTTGCACCAGTTCATTAAATGTCTTTTCCGACGGTTTATTAGGAGTGCACAGGTCTCTCAACAAACTATACGTTTTTACTCCTATCACAGTTAAAAGCGTACTGACCTTTTTACCCGCGTCAATGCTATTACAGTCCACATACAGCTCAAAAACGTTCGATGTATGACGCCCAGGTTTCAACTGACCCGTCATATTCCCCGATAACGCCTATTTGCGCCATTATATTAGTTACAGGAAAACGGTAGTTCGTCTAATTGTACTTGCCACATCAACTCGTAGCTAAAATAATTTTGTTGCACACTACACTTCCTCCCACACTAATTGGTTTGAAACTAAAGAAAATTCGTACTGTCCGTGATGTTCACTCGCCATTTTGTGATGTTCACTCGATCAAAACTGTCCTCGTGTTGTTCGCGCACGTGGTGTTCACTGTTGATGTCCAGCGGCGATGTACACTCGGAATTTCGCACTAATTTCCACAAATCCTCGTCGCCATTTGTGATGTTCGTGGCCGGTGGTAATAGTTCTGGGTAATAAAATTACACCAATTCAGGAAAACTATTGGACTACATCTTGGTCGGGAGGACGCGGGTTTCACGGACCGTGGGTAAAACTGGACTGGGCAGAACACTAGCTGCTGGAATGGTAAGGAACGTTGGCGGGGAGAAGTGGCGTGACCTCAGTAGCCAATAGGATTTATTCAAACAGTATGGTCTCATATGACGTCACATACATATAACCGCCGACGGCCAGATCGATAATCAACATTCCTATCTTGACAAATATATTTTAGATAGCTGACTATTTATATTAGATTCAGATATGTACACCACACACGTGAACCACGATTTCTCTATTTCTCACTTTCAAAACTAAATTCAACGACGATAACACCTTGACTATCCTGTAGGGACCCTTCCATAGTTTTGACAGTTTCTTCACTCTGTGACGTCCGATACTCGGCACGTGCAGCAGAACGTACTGGCCTTCCTCGTACAACGAATCCTTCACCTTTTTGTTGTACTGCCTTTCATACTTGGCCCTGGCCAATGCCTTACGTCGCGCAGCAACTTCATGGGTTTCCTTTAACTTCGCGCGCAGAGTCTCTACATGATCACCAAATACCTCGTTATCTTCCGTGATAGTCAAGTCACCCTCCATAGGAGCTTCCATTTTTCGCCCAAACAACATTTCGTACGGCGAAAATCCCGTAGCCTCATGGCTTTGACTGTTATAAGCCATAGTTATATATGGGAGATATTCATCCCAATCAGTCTGATGACGGTTCACAAAGTGACTAAGCATTTTGGCAATAGTCGCGTGTACTCTCTCTAGCCGACCATTACTCTGTGGGTGAAACCCTGTAGTCTGGATTTTCCTGATGTGCAAGAATTTGCACAACTGTTTGATCAGGTCAGAGGTAAAGTTCGCCCCTTGATCTGTAATCAAAGCCTTGGGAACACCAAACTTAGTAATCACTCTCTGCACTAGGGCTCGAGCCACCTGGTCTGCTGTTTGGTCAGGCAGTGGTATAAATTCACAATACCGTGTGAAATGATCCATCACACTCAAGATGTACACGTTTCTCGACTCACTGATGGGCAAGGGCCCTACTATGTCGGCTGCCATTACTTCGAAAGGAACCTTGGGCTCGTTAAACAACGTTCCAAGGGGGGCCTTTGCCTTTCCATAGTTGGTTCGTTGACTACAACTGTGGCACGAACGCACAGAGTCTAATACGTCCTTATCCATGCCCTTCCACCAGAATTTTGCCTTAATACGGTCTAACGTCTTAGCCACCGCTGCATGTCCCGTCGTTGGCAGTTCATGGTTCAACCTGATTACCTCACGAGTAAGAGATGAGGGGACCACAATCTTCTTGTCACCTCCGCTCACTCTGTACAGGATCTTTTCTGGGCTCAACTTAAAACACTTGGCCTTCCTTAACTCTTGACAATGAGGATCATTCTTTTGATGCTCACGCAGTGTGGCAAGGTCAACCACAGGGAGCTCGTCCCTGCGAGTAGCTGCGCACATAGCTCTACTGAGAGCATCAGCGTTGGTATGTCTCTTTCCCGGCTTGTGTTCCACGGTGTAAGTGAACTCAGCAAGCCTCAACGCCCACCTCATTAGTCTACTACTTGGATCTTTCAAAGATAACATCCACTTTAGTGCTGCGTGATCTGTCACAGCCTTAAATTCACGGCCTAATAAATAACATCTAAAATACTTTGTAGCCCATACTAAACCTAGCAGTTCTCTTTCGGTCGTAGAATAATTCCTTTCAGCAGGACAAAGAGTGCGAGAAGCGTACGCGACTGGATGTTCTTCTCCATCTACTTCTTGGGACAATACAGCCCCTAGAGCGTCAATACTGGCATCAGTAGCCAAGGTGAACGGCTTACTGAAATCGGGGAAGACCAACACTGGTGATGAGACTAGCTTCTGCTTAAGTGTCTCAAACGCAGTTTGGCACTCTTGATCCCAATCGAAATCCTTCCCTTGCTTGGTTAAGTCAAAAAGAGGTTTCCCAATGGCAGCAAAGCCTTCTATAAACCGGCGGTAATATCCGGCCAAACCTAAAAAGGACCGTACATCTTTTACAGTCTTAGGTACAGGGAATCCCTCTACAGCCTTAATCTTTCCTGGGTCGGGTTCTACACCATGGCCAGTTATTACATGACCCAGGTAGTTAACCTCGCCTACTGCAAATTTACATTTACTGAGTTGCACGCTCAGATTCACATCACGTAGCTTACTCAACACTTCACTCAAATGCGACAAATGCGAAGCCAAATCTTTCGAGAACAAGATAATATCGTCCAGATACACTAAACACTTTTCCTCTTTTAATCCCATAAGAACTGAATCCATGAGGCGCTGAAATGTTGCAGGCGCCGTAGACAGTCCAAAGGGCATACGTAGATACTCATAGTGACCTCCTGGCACATTAAAGGCAGTTTTCGGTCGACTTTCCTCATCTACCATAATCTGATGATAACCACTTCTCAAGTCATGTGTAGTATACATGGTACAACCTCCCAGCGTGTCAAGTGTCTCAGCGATGTTGGGTAGAGGATATACAATCAGGTACAGTCACAGCGTTGACTGCTCTAAAGTCTACGCAGAAACGATATTTCTTACTGCCATCCACAGATTTCTTCGGGACGATGACTACAGGCGACGCCCACGGGCTATGACTAGGAGTTATTATCCCCTTGTCCAGTTGGTCTTTAATCAACTCATCCACTATGGGTTTCTGATGAAATGGAACCCGATAAGCTTTCTTATAAATGGGCGCAGCATTTCCCGTATGGATAACGTGTTTTACGGCCGATGTGCATTGCAGAGGCTGGGCCTCACTATGCGCAAACACGTCCCTGTATTCCTCTAGTACTCTTTTAACCTCTTGTCGCTCGGGTAGTCTCAAATTTTTTCATCTACACATTTATCAAACGATTCGTATTCTTTGATAGCTAGTCCTACTCGCTTCGTTGTCACATCTACATCATCCAAGATGGTCTTCCGCATCAACTCTGCGAGTTTCAGCTTTTCCCTCTTCATTGAGGTGTAGCCCATGCTTGGTATACAAGCGCCTTCAACGCATCTCACAGAAGGACATCCTTCCCCGTCCCTCCGAATTGGTTCTTTTTACGAAGGATCTAAGTAGATCATTCGCTCTCTTCAGATCTCCTATTACATTCTTGTCGAACCTATCAGGAATTTCCATAACTACAATGCGAGCATCCCACTTATTAGGTATTGATTGAAAGGCTTGTTGTAGGGTGCGCGAGTAAGGAGCACCTCTATCCACGTCGTTGGTTCCTGCCATCACCAGTACCGTATCACCCTGAGTCAGCTGTGCAATCTCTCTTTTAAGATTACCCATCGCATCTTTAAGCTTACCATTAGGTACAAACCACGAACTGAGCTCAAAGTTCCCTGGCAAACCTCTCTTCCAATAGCTGCTGAATTCCGCGACCGTGACTATCCGCTATCAAGACTATCTTACGTTTGACCTTATCTAGCGTATCATTACTAACTGATTCCACTATTCCAAATTTAGAATTTACCGTAAGGGATACTTCTTCGCCACTTACATTCACAGCCTTCGCCCAACATTTATTGTTCACTATTTTCGTTTAATACTCGTGCCAAATACACGCCCTGTATGGTAAGACCCACTGGTTCGACCACTACATCCGAACCCTCCAGATTATCATTAGTCGTAGATCTAAATTTGCTTAACTTCAACTGAACCAGTTTCTCACTCCGCGCGGGTATTGTGACATCTTTTGCGTTATACACGTAATCCTCTATACAACTTTCCTGGCGTTTAGCCACTCGGACAACCTCAGGTGTCGTAGTAGGGGCCTGTGCCTTTTCGTGGCGCGACGCAACTACTTGCCTACCTGAATCGGGGACACTCTCACCCCTGTGCAACCGATTTAACCAAATGTCATTTCCAGACATACGGAGAACACCTTCCGTGATGTCTATCGATGCACTTCCCTCTTTCAGAATATCACAACCTAACACGGCTAAATACCCACGGGGTAGGTTACTCACAACAAAGTTCCCTTTCACCGGCACACCCGGCTTTAACATCAAAGTCACTTTTTCCCTGCCGTAAATCTTCAGAGTTCGTCCTGAAATTCCCCGGATAATCAAGTCAGGCTTTGTCATCGGAGCTACAGCGGCTCCACGTTTGATGAGCGACACCTGAGCACCGGTATCAATTAATATCTTTCCCTCGGCATTATCCACACGCCCCATGGCAACTAGTTCCTCGGCTAAATCTTTCACAACCGGAACTATTCGTATTTCTTTATCTACTCGGGCGGTTTCACGACTCTTAACTAAGGCTCCTACTCTAGGTTCACAAGTGTTCTTTCCAGTCGTTACATTTCTTTTCGTCGCCTTGGCCCGCGGTTTGTGGCTCAGAACTCTCGGGGACGGGTGGCGGCGACTCCACTGGCCCCTGCCCCGTTTCCCGACTGACTAGCACTAGGAGTGCTGTTTGGAAGTTTTGCGCGATAATCCTTTTGTCTGTGCCCTGGCTTATTACATCGCCAGCACCTCAAGTCATTACTGGGTCTACTAAATCCCCTATTGTCCCGACATTCACGAGACGTGTGCCCCGGATTATGGCACCGATAACAAACAAGGTCAGTTTGAAAAACCTTCCGTTCATCTGTAGCGCGAGACGGATCTTTCGATTGCTTCAAAATGTGATCAATTGCCACCGCTGTAGTGACGGCTTCTCGGATGTTAGTAGGGAATTTTAGTCTCGTCTGATCACCAACGTGTCCAATAAGACCTCGGGTAAAAGCATCCAAAGCTCTACGATCGGCTTCTTCCCTTAGTGCAGCATTAACTTCTGGATTTGCAGTGACTCGCACTGTCTTTTCATTTAATGTCCGCACTCGATCAGCAAAAGCTTCAATCGTTTCACCCCTCCGTTGCTATATTACAGACAACTGCTGGAAGTAACAATCTTTCGGAGCTTTGTCACTAAACCGTTGTGTCAAAACTTCTTTAAATCCCGCATAAGTACTCAACCGGCCTTGATCCTCCGATCGAATAAAACTCAAGGCGGTTCCAGCCAATCTCAATTTAGCAACCCTTAATTTTTCGTCGTTTCCCCAATGACTTAATTCACCGACATTTTCGATAATCTCAAAGAAGTGGAGAACAGCCTCCGGCTTTCCTCCATCAAAGGGAGTGATCGAGCCTACCATGTCGAACGTGGTATTCCAACCTGGTGTTCAGGTGGTCACTTCGATCCAACCTAGCATGACCAAGAGTCTCCAACCGTTCAGTTACCGCATCAATGGCTTCCTGGAGGTCCATTTCTTGCCCTCCAATACTAACGCGACCAGCCATTGTCAATCAGTTCAGGCACACTTACATTCAAAAAGTGGACAAGTCCCAACTTAGTTTTCCAAAAATAATTTTAAAAGATTTTTCTCAATTAAATTTTCAATTAAATAATTATGTACTCTCTCCCGTTTGTGAAAAGTAATTAAAATCAAGAAATAATTTTAATTTATCGACTTGCAATCAATCAATCAACTTTCAATTCAGCTATAATCAATCCACTTTTTGTCTAAGTCCTGAACACTAATCAAATACGAAGTTACACCACGATTTATTCTAAGTCAAGACAACCTACTATGTCTGAGCAAAGAATAATTACAATATTTCAATATTTACTTTTCCTTCAAATTACCCAAAAATAATTAAAATACCTTTTAACTATCACTCAATTCATCATACAATTCATCACGAATGTCGAAACCTATTCCACAAAATTTAATCTTCTTTCTTCGTGCCTGTAAATAAACTTAGCAAACTAACTCAATCAGGGTTTGCTGGTTCCACCACGGACGAGAGGAAGAATTTAAAAACATAATAAAAAAAAAATCAAAAGTTCAAAACTTTAAAGTTAACCAAAAGTTTAAAGTTTAATTACAATTTAAACTATCATCAGATGAACAAGTTCCCAAAGTTTCAACAAAATATAACCAAGTCCAACTTTAATTTTTCAAAATTATTTAAATTTATAATTTATTTCACTTTCCTTTAATGACTACTACCCCTTATCTTCCTTCTCTCACAACGTGGTTAGCCTCCTGCCCTGTACCGGTACCTTTGAGTTAGACTAACCAAGTCAGAAAGGTTAGGTTATCAACTAATTTGTATAATTAAGTTAGTTTTAGAAGCAGTTAATTTAGGTTAATCAGGTTTTAACTACCAGTTAAATCAGTACATTAAAACCTTAGAGTGTACGTTTATTTTTGATCAATATTACGTATAAGAATTGAATTACTGAGGGACTAGTCCAATCAAAACAAATTACTACCGAATAACTACTCAATTATTCACAACTACCGAAATAACGATTGTCGAGATTCAAGTAATCGACAACCAAATGCCTAACAAAGAATAGGAAAAACTAGTTAGTAATGTCGAATGGAATTGTGGGGAGCTTACAACAAGTATGGCGGACTATTAGCGTCTATTGTTCTCAGCCAATATGGCGTCTCTATTACAAGTATTACTTTAAAATTCAATAAAAATTATAAAAATTAATGAAAAAAAGTTTTCAAATTAGTTTTAAATTTAAAGCATTAAATTACCTTTGACTTTGTCACCTCGTGATTTCAACAATTTCAAATATTTACGTTTTATAGACAGTTTCTAGGCTAGCATTCATTCTACGGGCAGAATAAAAATTACTTACCCATCATCCTTGTCCCGGCTTCTTGCACCAACTTTTCGATTTCTTCAAACGAAACAAAGAAACACTAAATTTTATTTTTAGAAAGACTAACCAAATGACAGAACTATACGCCACACCTGACACCAAATATGTGGCTGTGACGACCACACGTAATTTAATTTAAAAAGTTCTCGGGTTCTAATTCGGGACACGGTGATGGAAAACTAGCCCAGGTTGCTGTAATAAAAATTCTCTCCTCGGTTGGCCAAATAAAACAATTTATTTTATTGCGAAAAACAATTTGAATTTTATTGCATAATTTAGAATCAGTTGAACAATTACAAATTTAGAACGGGAGAGAGAGCGAGAGAGCGATTTCACGTGAGCTTGACGCGTTCAAAACCCTGGCACGACTTGACTGCGACTCAGAAACAACGAACTCCAGGGAGCAGCGTTGTTCCAGACGCTACCTCAGCCAAATTCCTGCCTGTTTACCACCCAGTAACTGCGCAGCTGCTCTGGGTATGGAAAAGTTACCAGGCTTACTGCTGACAGACTTGGACTTACAATTTATGTGCTGAATTAAACTATATATCTTCTACACCTGCACTGCACCTAATAAGTCTGGCTGCATATATTCATTACTCGTTACTACAATTAAATGTTATGCTGAATAAAAATAAAATATATTACTGATAATTTAATATTTTAAATTGGCTGATTAAGACCGCATACGATGTTACCGGTCTGGTCCTTAGAACTATATGCTGGGGTCGTCACACTCACATATTTTATAACTGTGTAAAGATTACCGAGAGAATTATTTACTTAAATGTGTCTGAGAATTCAGGCATTTTATAGTAGTGTTAATAATGAAAATAATTTTTAATTAGTAAATGTTAGTATTTTAACTTCTCGTTGTGCAAGAAAGAATGAACAGATCAAATCAAATCAAATCAGTTTTTTATTACCGGAACATTATACAACGCATGGCAAATGTTATATTTTTTATTGGCTAAAATTTTTGTCAAACACACCACCACACAGATAGATGTATTTATGACGTGGTACGTATCTCAGACTTGAAGAAAATTATTGCAACTACCCGAAGTAGTTATTTGATGACCAATGTTGACTAAGACAGAATTTTACTCCACATCATATGTTAGTATTTTAACTTCTAGTTGTACCAGAAAAATGAACACATAGTTGTATTATGAACTGGTACGTATCTCAGACTGTAAGAAAATAAAAAATACTGGAAGTAGTCAATTGTTGACCAATGTCGACTTTTCAGACTTATTTATATACTACAACAACATTTTCTTGATCAGGGAACAATGGAAACGTTACTACGATATCGAAAATACCGTAGACATGAAGAAGATTACATGGGCTTGAAGTGAGAAGTGATACCTGTATTAGCAATAGTAGGAATCTCACGCTGGGTATTTATAGATTTTATCAATCGTAATAGTATGGAAACTTCTTCTATCCATGTGATAAATAATTCATTCAAACAAGACACTCTTCTTCACTCACTAAATCTCAAATAAAAGCCAATGTCAACTCTTCAACTTCAGGATCATAAAACATTACTATTTTAACGTAAAATAATTATGATCAAGTAGATCAGGATTTTCAAGTGTCAATCATTAATTTAAAAGTGTTTATTAAAATAATTGAAAAAAGACATATCTATGAAGTATCTGATATTCAATAGGAAATTGTGTGCAGAGCCACGGATAATAGCTGATAGACATATAAACACTACCACAATATCTAGAGGCGCTCTTGTTTGAATGTCAAAATCTTATCTGGAATACTTTAAAATTTTATCAGTGGAATAATTTAGATTGTATAAATGTTGTGAAAACCTCTACGCCTTGTACGGATATTATAAAATGCCTCTTCAAGCCCAAAATCGAGTTTAGATCATCTTGTATATAAACTTCTCTAATATGGTTATACTAAACAATACTGTATCTATATTTAAATATGTGTCTATCTTTTTGTATTAAAAATAATAAAAATGTCACAGCTGTAAACCTGCTAAATAGTAATAAAGTGATAAACAGTCTAAATACAGGAAGGAACTTTAATGAAATCCATGAAGTTTTTTTAGGTACAGCTATACTAATAAGCAATAAATGGACATTTTGAATAGTTTGCCTGGATATTGGATCTAAACCATGATAATTTACCACATAGAAATTAATTTAAGACAGGTAACAAAACCATGTTTGTCTCTATAGTATTATGTTTTATTAGTATTCATCACGTAAAACAAGCAAGTGTATGTAAAACCAAAAATAAAAAGGAATTATAAATTAAATTATAAATAAAAAGACATAGGTGAATTATACGCAAACAGAGCACATATTAATAATGTTTAATATCTATGGAAAACAAGGACAGTTACTACAAATTTTTCGACGAATTTAATAGTGTTATTTACAACATTTAGAACTCACACCACATGGATTTGAGAAGCACGACCAGGATCAAGTGGCCAAAAGCTTGCTAACAACCTTTTTTACTGTTCGGTTTAATTTTCAAAGCCGTTCAACACTCAGGAGGTAGAAAATATACATCAGGAGTACGGTGGTGAAGACCTAGATCGAGACAGTAACTTATAGATGAGTGACTTTAATTATTTATATTTAAAGATTTTTCTCTATATGTTTTTCCTTACCCAATCAATTTATATAATTTTCTTATTAATAATCACAGGAAAAACGAGTGACACAATCCCTATGTAATTATAACGCGTTTACAATTAACAGGGTTTTAATCTGTGGGAAATTTTTCATTTATCTTGTTTAATGATGGTTGTCTTAATCAAATTTTCATATATTTTGTAGGCAAATAGGAGGAAACTTGTGATTTATGGTTTTAAATCCTTTAGTACTCTAAGTTTACAAACAAAATCAAATCACAGATCATTTTCCATACATAATTCAAATGTGTTAAGATCTGTTCATCATATTATTATTTTTAAATTCTCTGATATTATTTATAGTTAAGCAAAGAAATACTACATCTATATTTAAATAAGATTTATAGTTTGAATATTTTTAATCGAAAAATAAGTTCAAGTACATTGAGGGTAATCAATGTTGACTATGCAAAGTAAAAAGTTAAAGCTAGCGTGACAATCCTGCCATGGTGTTTTATTGCAGGATGGTTATAAATAGTTAGACATGTGGTCATCCATAGCATTTTCTAATGATGTAGAGTTCAAAAATTTTACTCTATCCTTACTTTTATTCGAAAATAATCCTAAGGATATCCTGTCGGGCAATAAGCTCCGACCTGACCCGGTTACTGCCTTTGGTTGTCATACTATTGCACGTTTGTATATTTAGTTTATGACTAGTTGGATTGTATACCCACATCAGTAGGAAGTGCCTATTCTAGTCTTACGTTATAAAATAATAGTAAAATTGCAATGCTGATTCAGGTATATTGTGTGTTACTCATGAATTCAGAACTTATAATTCAACGATTTTCCTTTGACAAATCCTTCAGGATTATGATGTCTAAACGAAGGATGTGTTCAAGGGGGGTTTCACAGATCAAGGTCACACTCTGTGATCTCTAACATGCATATGACGTATAAAAACTATTAGCTAAAAAAATATATATACGTTTAAAATTTTTGGACATTATGCGTTTGTAAGATTTACAATTTCATTCGCAAGAAAACTGGAACCGCAATTAATTTATGAAAAGATGGTTTCAAATGTTGATATCAAATGTAATTACGTTCAAAAATATCAATAGTAAATTTTAATGTTTTATCCTGTGGTTTAAACACTCAAAATAAACATTCTTTGAAGAAAAGTATATGTCTGGAAATACCTGTTATCGATTTATGATTTAAAATATATCGTGGACAATAGCCGTTTATAACGTAGTTATATGCAAAAACTTTGAGTTATTACGTTTGATTATAAATTATAAAGCCCAAATGATTATTTACCAAAATTGAATATTTTGTCCAGCAAAAGACAAAGGTTTGTTTATGCTTTAATTAAATAACGTTGTTTTTATAAATGTACCTTAATTGTAATACGTGGGTTTTTACTTTATTACTACAACTAATGAATACTTAAAGATAAACATCATGCCACTATCTTAGACAGTATATATTTGCGTGATTAGGCTTATAGGTGTACCAATAAATGCTAAGTATATTTATAAATTCCACTATATATTCTATTCTATTATCCTGTTTTATATGTGCAGGCTTCTCGCGTCTGCTTGATTAAATTTCTTGTGTTCTTTATTTCTTATATAAAAATTAGAAAGAAAACAACATCCTCTAATTGGTTCTTTTCATCGTATAATTATTTTTTACAAATTGCACTCTACTTTATTATTAATTACATTAATTAGCTTACAATGCCATAACATGTAGGCTAAAACATTAAAGAGATTGTTTTAAATCATAACTTTTAGATATTGCACTTAGTTGTGAGTTTCCATTCTTTTTAGGCTTCGTAAGGAATTGATTACTGGCGTATAATAATACGAGTAAATAGGATTCTCTCACAATGCGCCTTTTTTACCTGAGAAGCTTACTTACTAATTATGTAATAACCTTTCCGGTGTCTCAAATGTACTTTGAGGCATTATATATTGTTTGAGGTATTACATTATTTGTGAGCCAAACATTTAATTAATTTGTAAGAAATTATTTACTATCGCATGATGATAAATTCGTCGTACAGGATTATCTAAACTGTGACTTAATTTCCTACTGATACACTCGCCTATTAAATACTCTATGGGAATCGTCCGACAAGCTAAAAACATAAGTGTTTTTTAAGATAGCAGAATATATAATTGGTTTAATATGTCATTGCTACCGACTATATAAATAATATATTGTACTTGCCATCACTATTTTCATCTTACTACCACTTATGACATTTATATATTGAAATACAAAATACTTGAATACACTGCGTCCTGTCACAACGGTAAGCAGCGAAATACTATATTGTAAAATTTAACTTTCAATTATTATTTAAGTTATAAACTAATATACAAATTTCGTATAAAAGTGTAAGGAATACTTTAAAATAAAAACACGCATAGGTTTATTTGTATATAAAATAATGGTTCTTATCAAGTTTAGTTAAAATCTGCCCATTAGGTTTAGCGTGATTATTACACATCCAAAAATCTTCAAAAGAGTTTGCATTTATAATATAAACTATTGGTAGAATAATTAGCAATAGTATAACATGTCATGTCGAACAGTGTCCCTGTATAATTGCATCCAAACACTAATAATGTAGCACATAGATCAGAAAAGGGGAAAAAACCTTATTAGAATCTTTATAGTTAAGTTTTATTCTCCCGTTTGTTGCCCCTAAAATATATGTGTTGGGGTAATCAGACAACAAGCGTTTAGTATTATTAGTAGTCGTGACGTCAGCAATATAAGGGACAGGTGAAACATAAACATTAGTTTCAGTAAAATATTTATTTTATATCCATGGAAACAAAATGGCACATAATATAATGTTTTTAAATAATTTTGTTAAAGTGTTATGTCACTGGATTTCACTTCACTCAATTCACAGTTAGTCACGGAAGTAGCACCAGGAACACGATGTGATATCCAGAAGCAGGACCAGGACCAGGAATTACATGGATGAGTTACTTTAATTGAATATAAATCATAGTTTTTACTCATTATTTCTCATTAAACAAAGCAGTTTCATTCTATTTTTAGCCATTATTTAAAGCAAAAAATGTTCATACAAATAGTTTATATGAAGTGTCAACAGAAGTACAAATTAAATATAGTTTGTACACTGTATTGTTAGGTTTTGTGTACAAGCTACTAATTCGTGTTTGGTGCTATGTATAATCCTCTTAGTACCAAAGAGTACAGGGAAAAATCAGTTTACATTATTTTATACGGAGTGGACACCAATAGACACTGGAAGTTTTCTAAAAAATGCGTATATATTATTATGAGAAGCATTATCTAATTTGTGTTTTACAAAAATCTTTCTATCTGCTAGTAAGCAAAAAGTTCGTAATGAGTTGAAATTAGTCAATTTATTTTTATTTAAGAAATAAAAAACCACCGTGACGGAGTAAACTATTGCCTGAATAACCCTAGCACACACCTTCTTTAGCAGTTTGTTTTATACAAAAGCATCAGGACATATTAAAATCCAAAAGGCAGGTCTCCCAGTGGTACACACAATCCTCTCCTGAACCCCAACAAGTGCACACATGAGCTTGTCTCGTATCGAAAATAATGCTGATATTCTCTGTGACGTTCGAGGAATCGTCGTTAATTTTGAGTTTGTACCGCAAGAAAAAAAAACTGTCAACGCTGTCCTTTATCTGGAGGTGCTTGAGACTGAAACGCCCGATCGTTTGCGTCCGTCATCTTCAAGCTCCACCACGAAAATGCCGCCAGCCACACGGCATTCTAACTTGCCAACTACCCTACCCAAACAAGACCCTCGTGATGCCCCAATCTACTTATAGCTCCGTGAGATATTTTTGTTCCACTGGCTGAAGAGAGAGCCAAAAGGAAAGCACTGGGATTCAGTGGAAAACATCCAAGCTGAAGTTATAAAGTGTACTGAGAGAGCGTTCCAGTGGAGGAGTTCCAGGGTGCTTTCCAAGCTTGGCAGAATTGTCTACGCTGGTGTATTGATGTAGGATGAGACTACTTCAATTGTATGGATTTAGTAGAGCAAATTATTTTTGGTAGTTATTTGTAACCATGATTTGTCAATTATTAAAACGTGTCAAAAAACTGTGTTATTATCATGCGATATTGTAATGCCATATTTATTAATAGAGCAAAAAAAGAAATTTATAATATATTTTGCTCAATGTTGAAAGTTACTGGCAATATACAATTCCATTGCACAACTATGTTGTAGTGCCCCTCGTTTGCTTACAAGGATTTTATTAGATTAACTGCTATAAAACCTTGCATGAGGTTTCTACATAGACAAAATGAATTATACGATGCTGTTATCCAACCATGGAATTAGGCTAAGCGTCATAGAAGCCTACCACTTAGTAACCTCACGCGATTTCTCTTTTTGGTCACCATGAATTTTGTTAATATTTCTTTCCTGTATCATTTTTTGCTTAACTGTCCATACGATGAATCGAAAATGAAATGAGCTATATAGATTTCAAATTTTGGCATGAAAACTCAGCGAAGCCTATTACATAACATGTAACAAATGTGAAGAATAATTAATTAGAATAGATAATTGTTTTGCTAATTTCTCATTTCTTACATTATAAGGAGTCTGACTTCAACTCTCCTCTCCTAAAGTTTTAACCTACCTAGCAATAACGATTGAAGTTTTGAGTGGAGTGTCAATTCCCAATACATTACTTCGTTGCTAATACTAAAATGTTTAAAAAGTAGAGGAATTTTAAGACTAAATGCAAAAAGCCTATACACTAATCCAGTGTGGTATATAGACCGACGGTACTGGGCAATTAAAATGATCATGTTGTGAAATGGATGGTGCTGGGGATTATTCCCATAAACATCAACAGAAGTTATAGCTGTGAGCCTTGGATTCTTTCTCACATTGGGCTGACAACAATAGGAACTCACCAGAGCTAGGCCAGATGAGTAAACGGAAAAAGGCAGGGGTGACAATTAATTTGCAGTCATTCAGGACCTTGAAGGATACATCCTAAACACATAGCGAGAGGGGGGGTGGCGAAAAAGATCTTTTTAAACCTAATGGTATTTAGGTGAATATTGCCTTCTATAAAGTTAAGGAGGCTTTTGAACCTCCACTTCTTGACTAAGTACGGACTACACTAATCCAAGTCTTTACAGATGAATCTTAGAGGAATGAGGATTAGCACAAGCCCCTAAATAGAATTTTTTAAGGTAGTAAATTTACACTGAAGGTGACTTAGGACAGCACCGTGAAACGCATATAATGTGTATCGCAGATATTTTGGCGTTTCCTCTAGGAAATTAAATTGAGAAATGCCTCCATCAATGACTTTAATCACAAAGCGTATTGAATGTTAAGGTTGCTACTAGTTGTGATAGTAATAAACCATTTGTCTTATACTACATTCTACTGACTAATGTCATAACGAATAGGCAATAGTAGATATAATAATATGTTCATAATTAAAGCATCCATATGCGATAGTTTCGTACGTGAGTGAAAAAACCTGTCTAAAAATGACAATTCCAGAAAACAACTTTTCTTATCCTCATCAGAGTAATGTCATATCAGCTTTCTAAGCTACAAAATCGTATATTAATTACACTGCAAGGTTCTTTCCTCAGTTTCCAAGAAAATGGCAGAGTAGCTAGTAATTTAACGATAAAGTATTTTAAAATTCAAATCTATAACTCTACAGCCGTAGAGTGTATGGCTTTAGCTATTAAATGTTTAAAGCTGTAAAGTATAAATACATATTCATTTGAATAAAAAAGTG